>NW_019416367.1:379697-405851 GCF_000390285.2 Anoplophora glabripennis | reverse complement strand
CGTACCGAGTTGTTTATTTGTCTCCGTCCCATTGTTTTTTTATGGAATATACAAGTCTCTCTTCTAATTGCAGTCAATATTTAAATACTGCATACAATTTATCCTCTCTTTATAATTTATCTAGTGAGTGTTGGTTTTTTATGACATTATTTCTGTAACGAAATTGAAATGGTTATGAAATGAAATTTAAATTATTTGAACTTTTGGGGTTTTGTAACTTCAATATTAAATCTTATTTAAAGTGAAACAGCTAATTTCTTTGCAGCCATAATAGTCACATTTGGTCAGATGAAACACACTACTACCCGCACACTACTCGTCGGTGGTATAGCTTTCAGAGGAGATTCGGTGTCAATGTCAATGGCGATCGTTTAATTGGGCCGCATTTTCTACCTGAACATCTGAATGGGCCGCGTTACTAATTTTTAGTAGAATTGTTTGAAAACCTTCCCCTTCGGGCTTACAGCAAATGTTGTTAAAATATTAAAATTATGATGCTAATAAAAACTGATTTTTGGCAAGGCATGCTCAGACCTCGAGGTTCTTGCTGGGCAACAATAACAATTTAATATGTTGATTGCATAAATAAAAAATAATTTATAGCATTTTAAATTATTATTGGTTGACGTGAGCAAAACCGTTTATTTATTGTCTTTATATGAGCGAAAATATATAAATATGGCAACGTTGCATCTAGGGCGCGTTGTTCATAGGTTCATATCGTAGCCGTGCATAATATTGTGACGTCAGCCGGTCAGTAACAGCCTGAAAAGGGGGTTAAATAATGATTTGAAAATATTTTTTTTCAGCTTAAATATACATTTAAATTTTTTTTAATCACGCCATCGTATTATACTCATTTTTCTCTATCTGCTCTTAAAATTAATGACATTATGACTGAATCACCCTGTATAACACCTCTCTCCTACAAAATTAATAATATCATTTAAACTATATATACTTAAATTCTAAATATTACACTAATACACAAAATTATGATATAACTAATCTATCTGGGGGTTTAATTCGACTACGGCGTCTTAATGTTCTTGATGTGCCTGGTGAGGTCACCTCTGTTTCGTAATCACTAATTTCCTCGTCACTGATTTCATTTTCGACACCACTATTTCCTATCATTACATTGTTTGTATTAATTAAACTAGACTGTGGAATAAATGAAACTGATTTTTGTTTTTCAACTAATTGGGTTGGTTTAATTTGATTTTTATGTCGTTTCCAAATCATCCCACATTCAGTTTCAACTAAATAGCTTCTTGGGCCAATAATTTTTTTTATTACACCTGCATACCATTTTGCATTATTTGCTCTATAATCGCGAATCCAAACATTATCCCCTGATGTAAATAAATATCTTTTTTTCTTTGGTAATATTTCTTTTGATAATTTTGCTTATCTTGAACAATTTGTTTAACTGAAGGTATTAACAAATCAAATTTTGTACGTAAGTCTCGATTGAATAACAATTTAGCTGGTTTTTCCCCTGTGGTCGTTTGAGCAGTATTTCTATACTGAAATAAAAATTGATTTATGAAATAATTTATATCTAAATTTTTATTATCGTGTTTCGCTTTTATTAAGGCTGTCTTCATAATTTTTACCGCGCTTTCTCCTAATCCATTAGTTGCTGGATGATAAGGTGCTCCCAACGATTGTTTTATACCACGTGAAGTTAGAAAATATTTAAATTCGTCAGATGTAATCTGTGTCGTCATTGTCCATACAAATTTCCAGAGGAAAACCAAATCGAGAGAAAAGCTCATGAAATATTTCTATTGCATGTGAAGTAGTTAAATTTTTTACTTCAAAACATTCAATCCATTTTGATGTAGCATCTTGAATTACTAAAAAATGTTTATTAAAGCAAGGACCAAAATAATCAGCGTGTAACCTTGTCCATGGTTCTTTTGGCCAGTCCCACACTTCTAATGATATTTTTGGTGGGCTGTTCGAAAATACTGCGCACGTTCTACACGAATTAGCTAGATTTTCAATATTTTTGTCTAACAGTGGCCACCAGATATATGATCTTGCCAATGCTTTCATTTTTACAATACCCATATGTGCGCTATGTAATTCGTCTAGAATACGTCTTTGAAATTTTTTTGGAATTATTACCCGATATCCCCACATAAGGCAACTGGATTCTATTGTGATCTCATTCCTTCTCATAAAATAAAGCTTAAATTCATCAGCTGGACATTTATTAGGCCAACCATGACGCACATAAAAAATAATCTTACTTAAAATTACATCTCGAGATGTTTCATGTTTAATATGTTTGAAATTTAACGTGAAATCAATTATGTAGTTTAAATAAGAACTATTAACATTTAAAGGTAAGTTTAAAATTGTTTCACTATTTTGTTCTTTATCCACTTTATTTGGCAACCTAGATAAAAAATCTGCTGTATTTTTATCAGACCTTACATATTTAATCTCATAATTAAATGCAGACAAAATATGAGTCCAGCGCTGTAATATGTTAGCTGCTAAAGTCGGTAATCCTTTTTTTTTTCTCAAAAAATAGATAATAGAGGTTTATGATCGATATACAAATAAAATTTCTGTCCATATACATATTGAAAAAATTTTTTAAGCCCGAAAATAATACTAGCTGCCTCTTTTTCGATTTGAGAATACGCTAATTTGGCTGAATTTAACAATCGCGATGCAAAAGCAATCGGTCGTTCCGTATTATCCTCATATATGTGACTCAAAGTAGCTCCCAGTGTCGTACTAGAAGCGTTAATTTAATTTGTTTTGTAGGGTCATAATATCATCATAATGTGCTAAAACAGTTGAAGATAATAAAATTTGTTTTGCTTTTTCAAAACTGTAGTTACAATCAACAGACCAATTCCATCTGGTATTTTTTTTTAATAAATTATACAGAGGTTTTAACACATCAGCCGCATTTGGAACAAATTTGCAATAGAAATTTACTGCTCCAAGAAAATATTTTAATTCCGTAATAGTTTTCGGTATTGCTATTTGTTTTATTGCTAGAACTCTATCATCTGAAGTATGCAAACCTTCTCTATCAATTACATGCCATAAATATTTAACTGATTTTTTTAAAAATTCACACTTTTCTTTCTTTACTTTAAGCCCATAATCATGAAGACGTTTAAGTACTATTTCTAACCTATCTAAATGCTCTTGATCTTTTTTCCCTCTTACTAAAATATCGTCAAGAAAGCAAACTACACCTGGCATAACAAACATTTGCTCCATGATATTTTGAAATATCGATGGTGCGGTTTTTATACCATAAGGTAAACGTGTATATGAAAAAAGCCCTTTATGTGTCGTAATAGTTACTAGTTTCCTAGATTCTTCCGTTAGCAAAACTTGCTGATAAGCTTCTGATAAGTCAATTTTGGAAAATTTGTCATCACCTTGTAATTGTGAAAATAAATATTCAATTCTCGGCAATGGATAATGTTGATCTAGTAAATGGGAGTTCAAAGTTACTTTAAAATCACCACATATTCTTATGCCACCATTTTGTTTTAAAACAGGAACAATGGGCGTGGCCCATTCTGAAAATTCAGTTGGTATTAAAACTTTATTTTCGACGAACCTGTATCGGTACATTTTCTACAATTAAATTAACAAATGTTGGTTTAACATTTTTTGTATCTTCAATTAAATTATCATTATTAAAACAATGCAGACTAAATATAGACTCATCTGAACTTCCATTCCTACTTTCTACATCATTCAAAAAATTTTGAGACAATTTTTTACATTGCGGAGCTAAATGCCCTTTTATGCCGCACTTATGACATGTACAATTTTTATAGACGCAATCAGTACTCCTATGATTTTTCCTGCCGCACACAAAACACTTTCTTACCGGCAGATCCGAAGATTTTCTTACCGGCTGTCCTCGTCCGTGATTCGTACCTGCGTGTGCGCTGCTGGTTGTCCCTGGTGGAGCTGAACCGCGCGGAAGAATTCGTGGCTGCCTCACTGTACGATGACGATGGAAATTCAAATCGGTTTCACTTTTTATTTTCACTGCACCCAGGTTTTCTCTGGCTGAATGTTCTTTCATGGCACATTCCTTAAAAAGCGCAATTTTTACCACTTTTTTTAGGTTTAAACTGGAGCTTGAAGCATCTTCTTCAAAAAGACGGTCAATGATTTTTTCATCATTGATCCCAATTACAAAAACATCTCGCATAACGGTCTCCAATTCTTCCCCAAACTTACAATTGACTGCTAGACTTTTTACTCTGGCTTCCCATTCAGACACACTTTCATTTAAATGTCGCTTTGCCGTGTAAAATTTTAGTCTTTCCAAAAAATAAGATTTCACTGGTGAAAAATGTTCAACTAATAATGTGATTAATTGTTCATAAGTTTTGGTTTCGAGTAAATTTGGTACACACAAATTTCTAAGTAAAATATAACATTCCTCAGATAAGGTATTTAGCAGTATCGCTTTTTTGCGATCGGTGTCCGTTATTTTATTAGCAATAAAAAATTGCTTTAGCCTTTCCTTGAATATTAAAAAATCGGAATATTTGGGGTCAAATACACTTAATGTTCCCAAAAGGCCTAAATTAGTTTGATCAGTCATTTTAAACTTTAAACTTTGTCTCTATTTCGCGATTAATATCTTCACTACACTACACTGCACTTGCACGTGAGTTACAATAATCCTCGTCGCCAATTTGTTATGTCTTATTTAATGTGAAATAACACAACTAATTACTTCAACATATTTTAATATCAAAAGTCCCCTGGAATGCTTTTACAGCTCCTTTTATCTTGTACATTTTTATTTTTTCCTATTTTTTTGTAATCATTAGTCAGTGGCAGGACCACGAAAGTTTAGACCAAAATAAATATAATATATTCACATATATAACAGACCACAAATAATTTTCCTTCTGCATTAAGTTAACCTTCATAAAGCCACATAAACAACGGTCTTTTTGAGTTAAGTCAACCTTCATCGACCCTTTTAACTGCCCTTCCGCGCTAAGTCAATGTTCATTAACCCTTTAAATGAACTGATCTGCAATCAATGTGCAAAATGGCAATAATTGTTCTTTTGTTATAAATATTATGAACAAATAATTTAATTTTCTATTATTATTTTTTATTGTTATTGTTATTGTTTTGTTGTTTGTTATTTTTTTCAAGTTTAATTAAAAATTATTGAATAAATTATCATTTTCTTCTTTTTGTTGTTATCTGATGAAGCTACAAAAATTATGTTCCTAACACGTGCGTAATTTTCCGCACGCAAAACCTTATCCGAACTACGGTTCGCATCGTTCGTCTAACTGTATTTGCGCGAGGAAAAGTAACAATTTGCGCACTTTTACGAAATAGTATACTGTGCAATAAGTGTGGTAACCGCTCGAAATTGCACACACTATTTTTTATTACGAATGCGGTGAAACCTTAGGGTCCAGAGGAAAAGTTCCGGTGGGCTCCACAGATTTTTATTCAGTTTAGAATGACATAAATAACTATCAACTGTCATTTAAATGTCACTTTTTAAAAATAATATTTTCGAGTGTGAATTTAAATTTTTATTACTCATGACGGATAAGTCCTATCTTTACGCATGTTTTTTAGGTCGGTAACTAGCTGTTTGCCCACTCTATTTATTTGCGTGCGGTAATATTACTTGTCGCACGCGAATTGCCAATAAAACACGCAAAATTTAAATACCTACACGCTCGAAATATTATTTTTAAAAACTGACGTTTAAATGACAGTTCTTTATGTCAACTGAAACTGAATAAAAATTTGTGGACTCCACCGGGGCTTTGCCCCTGGACTTAAATTTTGCTTGTTTTATTGTCAATTCACGGGCGACAAGTGTGATTACCGCACGCAAATAAATAGAATAGGCAAACAGCTGTTTACCGACCTAGAAAACAAGCGAAAAGATAGGACTTATGCCTCAAGAGTAATAAAAATAATATTTTCGAGTGTGTATTTAAATTTTGCGTGTTTTTATTGCCAATTCGCGGGCGACAAGTGTGATTACCGCACGCAAATAAATAGAGTAGGCAAACAGCTATGTACCGACCTAGAAAACAAGCGAAAATATAGGACTTATCCCTCATTAGTAATAAAAATAATATTTTCGGGTAAAGGAAATTATCCCGAGAAAAGTTTGATCCTTGTCATGTAACTGGAAAAATCGTTCGCAAAACGTTAATCTCAGCGGGCGGTGTGGTTCAAGCAAATTTTGTACAGGGTGAAAATGGAAACATTGTAACTACTGCATGTGGAGTATAGTTAAAACGGTTAACTCTTGTGACTGCTGACAAACGACGAATACTAATTTCGGGATTTTTTTCTACTCTTTCTATAATTTGTTTTTCATTGAACGTACCATTTCGTGAATTAGATCAAGAGTTTCCAGTTTCTCCTAATCTGGTGAATAAAGAAGCAATGAGAAGGCTGTGTGCGATTCGGATAAAGTTCTTCATATTATGTTCTCTTAGCAGGGCGTCCACTAAAATGTTCTTGTACATATACCACTATCATGTCTCTCATTTCATAATTCGTGTCATTGTGACAAGGCATTTTCAGAAACAAATTTTTGCAACATACAAACTTGACAGTGACTTATCGACATTGTCATCTTGTTATGGATACGTAGTTATTCCTAAAATATGGGGTAAGTGTTAATAAATATTTTCTGTAATATAGGTACGCTCTTTCTATGTAGAATAGAATTCTCTACCTATTTCTGATAGTTGCATGTAAATATTTAAATGGACAAAAAAGTTAGAAGAATATTCACAAAGGGTTGTCGTAAAATGAATGCCCTGTATAATTTAACCTAATAGAAACATAATCGCTGCATACTTCAAGAAGAGAAACTAAGCAACAGCAAATTTAGCTGAAATCAGTTAACTGGGTTCTAAGTGAAGTAGAAAACAATAAAAAAAGGTTTTAACTTTTTTTGCGACATTTTTAGTTTAAGGTTAAGGTTAAATCGACATCATTTGGGTTCTAGATTATACCCTTGAAGTATGTAACATTCTTTACGTAACACCCTCTATAAACCATGTTCTTGGTAAGCAATCTTACTAAAAAAATTGATTGTCTTTTATTTTTCATATTGCTCCGGATAGACTAAATGTTCAATGAAACCCATGCAATAATCCTCTGAAAGCAAAGGAGAATCGACAAGTCTGCCTTGACACCCACTGCGGTCTGCGTGTGTGTTAAACTAATGTCATTTAACAAAAAGTTGCTGCCGGTTTGTACCTCAGTCACCGGCCACGTGATGTATCTGAGTATCAGCGATGCGAGATGCCGGTAACATCCCTAGGGAGCCCTAGCCTCTTCGCCGGTGCTCGCTAGCTCCATTCCCTCGTAAAATATACATTTAACCCACCTGTAATTACGTACTTTGGAGTTTACTGCTGAATTAGGGTGCATACGTTTCCGGTCGGTTTGGATTTTCCCGGATGGTGCTCGTCGTGCGAGAAACGACTTTTGACATTCATTTAAAGCGGGCATCTGAATTAGCTAATAACTGAATGAGATGTTACTTCTTACATTCCAGCAAACTTAACAATAGATCCACTGTCGATATCTTTGATATTTCTGTTGGTCTTGAAACATGATATTCTCTGTGGAGGTTAACAATGTTGCTCGTAGATAGCGCGACATGAGAATTAATTGACAGTCGTAATTAGTTATAATATACCGGGTGGCTCAAAATGTATGAGCGATTAGATTAGTTTCAGAACTTACTTCGATTTAAATTTTGAAAATTGATGCACCAGGGTTTTTTGATGTGCTCTTTTCAAATGTAATAATTCTACTTCTGTAACACTTACGGTTATACCGGAAGTTGACGTCAACTTTATCGACGACTACTACCACCACCACAACTACTGCTACCACCACCACTACCACCACCGCCACTACTACTACCGGAACGAGTTGCAATTTTCCAGCAGCATCTTGTAAGGGATGCTCGGCGATGGTTCGATGACAACCTATACCTGGTTAATCGTTATTGAGATCTGGAAAATATGTTCTTAGTTCGATACAACTCGCCAGAGCAGCTAGTACGGCTGCTCACCAAACTATATGGGGAACTGCAGAAACCCCAAGAATCCGCTGTCGTTTTCATCGCTAGGCAGCGACGGATGGCTGACAGACTAATGCCACGAACACCAACTCACATGGTAATAACTGTAATCATTAACCAGCTTGAACCCGAACTCAGATCATATTTACGTATCCATAGACTTTCCGATTTTGAACAGCTGATCCACGTCGTGCGCCAAATCGAGGCAGACATCCATGATACCAAGGTGCAGCAGTCGCGGAGAGACAGGCACCAAGCCCGACCTGTTCTCCCAATGATTCCACTTCCAACCCGGCCAGCCATAACACATGTGCCGCAGTCACAACCTCAGAGAACCATTACCTAAGGTACCTAAGGGTATCCCCATCAGCTCAAGTTGGTCCCCAACAACAATTACAACCTCAACGTCCGAGGTTCCAGCCACAACACTCTCAAAGAGTGCCAAATCAGACCCAAGGTGGACCACACACTACACGTTCACCGCCTGACCATAACGACCAGCCTCAAATCGTTCCCCAGGGAGAATCCACAAACCCACCACTTGGGGTTAGGACCGAGAGGCCACCATATCCACCGCATCCCTGTCGGATGTGCCACGGGAATCATTACCACAACCAATGCTCTCAGCGCCCATATCGCAGACAGGGACACGAACGAGCTGCCGTCGCCCAGCAGGAGTCACAGGACCCAGCGACGGTACGCGCAGTCCCGGGATCCTCTCGACAATAATTCGAACGCTAACAGCTCCGGTTGAGCCCATTACCAATAGCCATGTGGCGACACAAGTGGTGTCTCAAGCCACCATGGGTCAAACGGCCCTAGCAACACCATCAATATTGTCCCTAGGATTCCCTAGAGTCAGAGAACGTCGGTGAATCCGCGACCCAGATCCTTAAGGGGGTTATAGATACCACTGGGAATTCGTGGGAGCCTACCATTTCATAGGGGCCAATAACCGCGCTTAAGTCGATCCATGGAGAACATAACGACTACTATGCATTTGAGCCGGCGATGTCCCATAACATCAACAAGGCATACCGACGTTCTGCCTCGAATCGTGGTCCAACTATAAGGACACACATTTCGAGCCTTGCTCGACTCAGGAGCTACGAAGAACTTCTTTTGAACTCAATCAAGAAGGTAAGCACCTTCTCCGACGTACAGCCCGATCCGGATTTCTATACCTTGGCTTGCGGTGAAAGTACCGTCCGGTCCCAAGGGATAGTCCACGAGACTATTACCGCGGGTGACCGCGACTTTGACGTGCCTTTCCACCTCATACCGGGGTTGAATGAGGAGATGATTCTGGGGGCGCAGTTCTTGATCCAAGAACACTCGCTCATGGATTATCAGCAGCACTGTACATATGTCGGGCGAAGCGGTCGATCGACCATATTCTGGACACCGAAACTTCGGCCAGATATGGAGGACACACAGAAATCTACCATACCTCAGCTCGATGTTCCTTCAGAACATCGAGCTATTTTGTTGCCGATTTTAACAGAGTACGCGATAGAGCTTACGGATACCAGGCCAATCCATCAAAAACCTTATCCACTTAGTCCAGCCAAGACTAAGGTTCTATACGACCAGCTAAACGAGATGCTGTCGAATGGGATTGTGGAACCTTCGACATCTCAGTATAGCTCACCTCCTGTGTTGGTGGAACGTTCCGGAAAACTCCCAGATTCTATGTGGACTACCGAAAGATTAACGCTGTCACCATATCTGAGGCTTCTTCGCTACCCAAAATAGCAGAGGTACTTAAATCATTCGGTGAAGCTACAATCTTCACGGTGCTTGATTTGAAGAGTGGGTACTGGCAAATTCAACTAAATCCATCATCGAAACAATTTACAGCTTTTTCCACGCCCGATGGGGCCACTTATCATTTCAACGTATTGCCGTTTGCGCTCAAAAACGCTCCAAGCTGTTTTCAAAACGTGATGACGAGAGAGGTGTTAGCAGGCTACTTGCATCATTTTATACAAGTCTACTTAGAGCGTACAGCTGAAACATTGTAGAATACCGGGATCACGTCAGGTTGATGCTTGAAAGGATGAAGCGGCACAATCTGAAGGTGTCCCCGGAAAATGCAAAGATAACCATTAACGACCTCGAGTATCTCGGACATCAGATCCGGGGTACCGTCACACGTCCCTTGAAAAAGCACGAGGCGATACAGAACTTTCCAAGGCCAACCTCCAGGAAACAATTGCACAGTTTTCTAGGCAATTGTAACTGTGTGAGGGAGTATGTCGACGACGCCGCTACCTTAACCAAACCTTTGACCACAGTGCTTCAAAAGCAACATAAGTTTAATTGGACGGTCGAATGTCAAGAGGCATTTGATGTTATCAAATTCAACATCTCACAACCTCTTGAACTGCACCGTCTAAATTTTGAACGAAAATTTTATTTGCAAGTAGATGCATCACTAATAGGGTTAGGCGCCGTACTCTTTTAGGAGGGGGACCTTGGGGAGAAACAAATCATTTCCTATGCCAGTGTCATGTTGACCGAAACATAGAGCAGAGAAGAGATATATGTCAACGAGCTGGAAGTATGCGCGGCCATCTTTGGGATCAAGCGCTATAGAGCGTATTTAGCTGACAAGACCTTCACTTTAATCACAGACAGTCGAGCACTGTACTGGCTAGAAAAGAACCGCGATACTAAAGCGAAGTTGACGAGATTGTCTCTTCTCCTGCAGGAGTACGATTTCGACGTCGAGCACTGCGCTGGCAAGGAAAATCAGCTGGCCAACTTTCTCAGTCCAAACGCGTCTGTACCTCACTCAGCGGATTTGGTGGATGAATCTCGTATGCTACCCACTTAGATAGTAGGAGAGCTTCAGCAAATAACACATCATGACCTGTACATGGAGGTGCAAGCCGCGCACCATCCTTCTACGAAGCCTACCGTGTTAGCCCTGACCATACTACCCTTTTCAAACGTGCTAATGACAACGACCTTCTCGTTATTCCGCGACGAAAGGCTACTAAACCACTACCACAATGCTGAGGCAGCTGCACATCCTGGCGTAGACGAGACAGTACGCGCAGTTCAACGACTATACCATACCCGCCGCCTACAACGCCAAGTCTCGTCCTACGTTCGGTGATGCCTTCCCTGCCACGTGGTGAAGGGCCGGCAGATTCAGCCACATGCTCCACAAAAGCCACAGCCTGCTCGAAACCCGTTCCAGACCATTAGTTTTGTAATAATTGTCGAGGACATCTATATTAAGTGGGTGCACTGCCCAGGCCATTTCTACATTCGACATCTTTACTCGGTACGGTGCCCCGAAACAGATCATATCTGACAACGGACACGAAAGAGGCACATCCAACCGTTCTACACCGCGGTTTATTTCCAACGAGAAAATCGAGTGGAACGGAAAAACTTTAAGATTGTCCCGAAGGCGCTTCGGTATAGGCAGTCACGCCTCAGGGACTGGGACCGTCTTGTACCGCAATCCCTAGGAATCATTCGCAACAGGCGAAATCGTGTCACAGGAGAGACGCCGTCCAAGGCCCTCCTGGGCTATGAAGTAGCGAAGAGAGGAGAGTGGGAGATTCCCGAATTCGAACGGCGACGTAGACGACCAGGAGACTATGTTCGGCAAAGTCGAAGACAGATTAGAGTCCGGCAGTTGGATTTCAATACGGTTACATTCCCAAACCAGGATCAACCGCCTGTTGTAACTTTCCAACCCCGCGACCTAGTCTTGGTCAACGAACATACTCCTGCCGTTTGGGCAGAGCCTTTTCCCATTGCAATCAGAAGGTCGTCGTTAATTTATGAAATTGATAAAAACGGGTTCCTATTCCAGTATCACGTGGACCAGCTGAGGCCAGCCCCTCCGGGTAACCCGCCTCCAGCTGATGACGATGATAGTAGCTCGGATGAGAGCAGTGATGGTGATGGCCCCGGGGGTTCACCGCCGGATCATCGAAGTGCCGATGATCATCATCCCAAGCTACGACAATCAACTTCTTTCACACAGCAACCGTCTTCTAAGCTACGAACCCCTCTTACGTCTATCTCAAGCATTCCGACGTCCGTTGACGTCCCTAAAAACCTTACCTTCTAATCACATGTCCAAGGACATTCCCGCTCAAACGAGCACATCGACGTATTATGACGTCCCTTCTTTAATAAAATATCACGTCTCACAACATCCCCGCTCCAACGAGCTCATCAGCGTCCTTCGACGCCCATTTAGTTTTAAATTCCAAACATTCCAACAACCGTCGATGATCAAACTTCAACAAGCACTTCCATGTCTAAGGACATCCATGCTCCAACGAGCCCATCAACGACCAATGACGTTCCATTTCATGCTTCATTAAGCACTCGAATATCACACGACATTCACGCTCAGCCCAGCACATCAACGTCCAATGATGTTCCATTTCATGCTTCTTCAAGCACTCATACGTCCGTCGACGTACCCAACCATCAGCAGCAGAATGCTCCCATTCGCATAAGAACCACGGGTCCGACTGGCTAACCCAGTTCCTACGAAGTTCTCAATTCTCTGTGCGGACATAGACTGGCCGTTTCCAAACCTTCACCGAAATGCCAGCCAACCAGCAAAGACAAATCCTGAAGTCCATTCGCCAAAGGGGGGAAGTGTCGTATTCCCAGCTTCGAGCGTTCTCCAGGATTTTCTAACATCCTGTACAACCCCAGACAGCGTTCCGTAACTTCGGACATGCGAGTACCATTTCTGAAAGGAGGCGTAATATACAAATTAGCCTACTTTTCCAAACAAATCATTCAATACACCACGGTCGAGGAGTCAGTCGCCGCCGTTGCCGTGCCAAGCGACTGGTAATTAAACCTCAAAACCGACTTCGCATCACAGCGCGGACGTCGGCCCCTGAAACCGGACCGATCGCTCTAGAAACAGCTCCGGGTTTCGCCCATCTTTCCAATTTTCCGACGACGCGGCCAATCCCGCCCGGGTCTGCCATTAACGCGCTTAGTAGCCACTCCAGCTACGACCGCAACCTGAAGACGAACCCCGGCGCGCTCCAGGACAATGTTTGGAAAATCAAGGAATTTACCGATGTCTCCATTGGATCCAAGGTCGTTGTCGCTAATAACATCCAAACCACTCGAGAGATCTGGTTCAAAATTTAATGCAGCACTCTTCAAGTAGCTGGGATTGCTGTATTAAAATTTCCTCCGAATCGTATGAGCAACAACGCCGTTGTACGGGGAAACGGGGATCTTACGCTTTCCGCGTTTTTAGCCGTTCCGCTTATACGATCTCGGCCGAATCCCAAAACCACCATAGAGCTTCTCTATATGGACATCACCTCCAAGTTCGAACCCAATCTTGCGACGACTAACGGCGAGCTAATCCAAAACAGGATTCTACGTTTTCCTAGTTTCCGCCGAAAGTGTCCGCACGATCTCGGCCGAACCTCCAAATTGAAGTACCACTTCATACCGTTCATCATCCCCGAGAATATTGTGACGATCCATTCAGGCACAACCACTCTGTAAGCCCTTTTACAAAGACGGAGAAAATTTCACCTAACTTTCAATTTTTTCCGTCTTTGGGCCAAAAAGACCATCTTCCGAGGATCTTTTCGCTCCGGCGGTGATGCGATTCCCGTCCTTTACCATCCAAGGACTACCCGGGGTCCGAATTTCCGACAATCGAAAAAATTCCGATTGTTCCGACGGCGACGTTAAGGATTTTCTGACTCCTGGGTAAGACGCAGATGCTGATGCCGAAAATCGATATCCGAACTTTTGGAAAAAAATCCAAAGAGGCCTGAGGGGGAAGGTGTCAAACAGCGGAGGCGTTTTCCAGCCTTAGAAAGAGTGATGCCAGATCTACAGATTTTTTTGGAATTGGGGAAATAGGGAATTTTGCTTTATTTCTTGGGATTTTTAAATCATTTTAAATAAGAACTTTAAATGCAGCTGAGCACTATACTCCATTTGAATAACTTCTCAGTAGGGGAAACAAGGTCACTAGATTTACAAACAGAGGTATCTACTAGCTACTGTAAAAAGTTTTTTTGTTACGCGTTGTGCTGCCCTCCGTTAACGGATGGTATTAACATATCGGAATACCGAAGTCGAAATTGTATAAGTAGTGACATCTATTAAAGAAAAGCCAAACGACGAAAACAAAGATGACCACCGGTCGCTGAAGTACAAGTGGAAGTGGATCTTATTTGTGGTAGGGCGAAACGGGCGGTGACTATGAGACGCCTTCATTATAGCCATCCTTCTCTATCGCACGGATTTCTATGACTTACTTTATCGCTCTCACGTAACGGTCGATAAACCATGGGGACTTTCCGACCCTGTATACACGCATACAATAGTCTGTATTACTCTAACATTGTATTTGCTGAAATAAAGTTCTTTTAGAAAGCGCCCCCCGAGTTTCTGATGTAAGAAAACCTGTACAACAGATTCAAGATATTTGGAGCCTTCAGCTCACAGGCTCGCTTCTCGAGTACCGTCGAGGCTGCTCACCTCAGACGAAGACCTGCTTAAGGTAATCAGAGCAATAGCTCCTACTCGTTTACGAGATAGTCCGTCGCGGTGCCTTATGCTCGATGCTACCCTCTCTACTCACAAGAGGAAGACCCGATTTGATAGCCAGTGGCGCTGTCGAGACTCCGCATCGCAATCGAGGTGCATTCAGGCTCCTTCGAGACCTGCCATACCGTCCGAGGCTGACCACCTCCGACGAAGTCCCTGTTCGATCGCACAGGTTCTGTCGAGACCCTGCATCGCACAGCGGTACACATAGGCTCCATTGAGACCTACCATACAGGCCTCCGTTTAGTCCTGCACATTCGAGGCAACCTTCCTCGGCCAAACCTCCAACGAGGTGCCTCGTCGAGGCAGTTCTACCTCGCCATACGCGGCAGCCTACGGCCCTCACGCTTGTTTGCCGGTGAATGATCTCCCGACACTCTGAGCGAACAAGGAAATGGTCTCCGTACCCATTACTCCGTGGAGAGTGCACCCCTCTGGACGCACCCATGGAGTCAGATAGCCAACATGAGTTACCACGATATGGACCACCCATAATTACTCGTGACGAGGTTCTACCATCTGGTAGGGTCTGGGGAATCCCATGCGCCCGACCACGGTTCGCGTCCTGGCCCCAATTTTGGAAGTCAATCAAAATAATTCTGATACCACGTACGTAAGTCCAAATGATTCTCCATCACTAAATAACCATCATCCGTTACGACATCTTTAATATTTGTCAATATGTCAAAAAATAATAATATAGTTTATGAGTTTGGACTGTGTTGAAATATCCATGTTTCAATTTTTTTGGATGAAAACAATGAAATTGTTTACTTAGTTTGCAATTCTTCTTTCTGTTGCATTTCAGTTTTATAGAGAACAAAACTTATTAGAGTCCTGTACATCTCATTCAATAACTTGCAAGATGTATAATACTGTATTATACTTCGCCCTTGCTGAATATCATCTTCTGCACGGCTTTATTATCAAGCAGGCCGTAACTTCCATTCCATATTATAATCACAAACCAAGCCCTTCCGAGACTCCAGTATATTTAACTAAAAATAAAGTCGCATGATACATACCATCAGTAATATATTACAGTCTCCTAAGTACCGAATTGGGAATAGTTTGTCAAAGGATGCCGAGAATGCATGAAAAAGTGCTTTAATATATTAAGGATTCAGGAAGTTCAGGTTTAAGCTTAATCTCGAAGGTGACGCCTTTCGAAGGCAAGATTTGAGATGGCTCTGTTTTCCATCCTGATGAAATTCTTTAAAATACATAAGAAAGATTCAGTGTTCAAGTAAGTTGAAATAGATTAACATGTTTTAGTATAATTTTAAGAAAAAAATTGCTAAAGTTCCTTGTTAAATTTCTGATACTGGCTGTCTTTATCTGTAACTATTTCCTTATGGCATTATTTAAAAAAAATTTATTCTAGTTAAATTTTTGCTCCCTTAGAAAAGAAACTTGAAAATAATTAATTAATATAAATTAATTTAGTGATCGTTTGAGCAGCAATAATAATAATAATAATAACAATAACAATAACAATAACAATAACAATANTATTTTCAGTCTCTATTTATTATAAATTCTGTACTTTTTTGTATCATTTAAATATTCAAATCATTCAAAATTCAATTAGTGCTTTATTAATTCTAAATTTGGTATTCAGTTTTGATTCCCATAGAAATATTCTAAGTGACTATTTGCCCTTCTGTGAATAGTTAGGATTATTGCTTTATTTTCTTATTAGGTGGTAGTTTATAAATTTTTCAATATATATATATATATATCCCGGAGTTGACAGCCACATCCTAACCAACATACACTCCAAGGTTATCTAGCAACACTGCCCTTCACCAGGTGGCGTACAGAATCGAGAAATCCTTGGACAATAAAGATTCCACCCTGGGGGATTCATTGACATAGAAGGGGCGTTTGACAAAACAACCGTCTCAAAAATTAACTCTTGTGGAGAGAGGTGTGTGTGTGTGTGTGCGTGTGTGCGTGTGTGTGTGTGTGCGTGTGCGTGTGTGTGCGTGCGTGTGTGTGCGTGTGTGTGTGCGTGTGTGTGTGCGTGGGTGCCAAAGAATGCAAATAGCCTGAAACCTACTGAAAAGTGGCATGTCAGTCAACCCCAGGAAGACGGAATTGGTTCTCTTTACTAGAAAGACAAAACTGGGGTCAATAAATCCACCAACTCTCCTAAACACTACGCTAAGCTTTGCATGTGAAATACTCCATGCAACGCTAACATGGAATCTTCATTTTGAAAGGAGATTAAAGGCGTACACATCCTATGAACAGTGCCGCAGAGCCGTTGGTAAAACCTGGGGAATGAAACCAAAAGTGGTCATGCCATTGTGAGACCAATGTTAGCCAGCAGACGACAGCTTAACAAAATCTCAGCTAGGTACAAAGGATGGTATTTCTGAGCTATGTGAACAACATCTACCATAGCAATGGAGGTAATGCTGTGTCTACTACCTCTGGCTATCTATCTAAGAGAAGTGGCCTTGACAACCATGCTTTGCCTCAAGAACGTTGGTTTCAAACCGGATGTAGGATGTGGAGAAGTTAGGAGCCGCCTATGGAATGGGGTCGTCAGGAAGATGCCCCTTCTGCAGTATATCTCCCTAGTTTGCGTTCGACAGACCCTACAAAGAACTCATCAGGAGACAGGAGAAGATCGCTGGCGAAGATGTAATTAACGTCTTCACATGCGGATAAAAAAGAAAGGAAGGTGCAGTATGTAGAATTTATTCTAGATCCTTGCATATGCGATATCAGTGGGCAATGGATAGGCATGCTACCGGAACAAACGGAATTAGCAGGTATAACCATAACTGCCAAAGAACAAACCATCAGAATCTACACAGATAGTAGACAAGCAGTACTGATCTTACGTAATCATAAGATAATGACTAGTCAGGAATGTCGTGACCTTATAGTTTCCAACAGCATATTTATGCTGGGTCAAGACACGAGCGGTGCAATGGCAATAAAGAAACTGACAAGTTAGGCCAGGAGTGCATTAGGCCTCAATATTTTTGGACATGCCCCTCCAGTGTGGGATGAAATAAATAGCTGTCAATTTGCTAAGGAGTTCTTAAAATACCCTAGCAAGGATACAGCCAAAAAATGCCTGGCTATGTGTAGATCAAATCTTCGCCTGGTGACAAGTATTCAAACTGTACACTGTTGGCTAAGAAAGCACCTTCACAACATGAGAAAGTGTGAAACACCCCTTTGTAAGGGTTGTGAACAGGAAGACGAGGCAGTACTACATGTGCTATGTGAATGCATTGCCGTCTCGTCAACAAGAGAATCCGTGTAAGGAGATTCCCCTCAGCAACGTCACCACCTTTTAATAGGTCGGTTAATGACTCCGGTGGATTGATTCCTAATAGGAGGAAGTACAAGTGACTAAGTGCTGTAGCTTTTAAGCTACCCTCCCTACAATTCCAAATTATTATGGATGACCTAAATTCGGACCTATTTTTTCGTCGCGGCACTCGAAGCAAGCTGTCGGTGATGGAGGTTGCTGCATCGAGGTGATTTAGGCTGCATAGAGCGGTTTTTGGGAAAATTGGAAACATCGGTGAAAACTCCGGGACACCCGGGAGTCTTTGTAACATATATCTGTGGATCCGCAACCCCAGGTTATGCCACGGGTTAAAAGATTACGTTACGGAGCTACAAAACCAGGCTGATAATAAAACGTTGACGATTTATACATGTATATGTAGCCTGGGCTGTTACAAATTCGCTTCTCACTACAGGGATCTCGGAAACGGTAAGAGGTACGAAGTAGCTTAAATGGGGGCAAAGTTGCGTGATCAGGGGACCAACATTATGCCCCTAAAAAATCAAGGCTAACATGATTAATTATCGAAATATTTGAAAAAACCGAAATTTTGGAAATACGTTTTTGTTTCATTTCAGCTTTGTTTGAGGTGATATTGAAAAAAGAACACTTTCTCGTGGCCACTTTTTGCCCTCTATCGAATGGCATAATCAATTTTTATATGTAACGTTTCGTCTCTCCAGAATCATCATCAACTTCATTTTTTTAAATACGACCCTAGAAATTTTATTACATTTTTTGTAAGCCTTCATGATCCCCAATACTGTACTGCTTCATCATGAACCAGATTCAGACGTTTTGTCTAGAAAAATTCATTTTCAGTGTATTCGTTCCAAATTTATCTAATTTTTGTATTTTTTCGTTAGACCTTGCGAAATCCATCTAGTTATTTAAACTATTACCAACACGCGTTACAATAACACATTTATTATTATTAACTATTACTGTCACTTGGCCATATATAACTCAATAAGTTGTTGCATCAAAATTAAAACATTACAATTTTAATTTTATTATGACAAATTAATTCTTAAAAATGCATATGAACAACCAAAACGTCAACTGAATATTATTCTTTAAAAAATTTGTTCAAAAACATTTTCATTTTGGCAACGATTGAAAATGAATATCAGAGTAATATTATCGGAATTTATCATACCGCAACTGTGAAAGAGCATGTCAGATGTATTTGTATGAATATCCTGGAAAAAAATAGATTGGAATTTGTTTGAATTTTGAGCACTCTCTCGAGGCTTCTCAGTCTAGAAATAACTGTGGACACAGGAATAAAACTGTAATATTTTGTTTTTATTTTAATGCGTGGTGGTAATAGTTTAAATAACTAGATGGATTTCACAGTGTCTAATGACACTTACAAAAACGTCTGAATCTGGTTCGAGCTGAGGCAGTACAGTATTGGGGGTTATGAAGGCTTGCAAAAAATGAAATAAAATTTCTAGGGTCGTATTTAAAAAAATGAAGTTGATGGTGGTCCTGGAGAAACGAAACGTTACATATAAAAATTGATTATGCCATTCGATAGAGGGCAAAAAGTCGCCATGAGAAAGTGTTCTTCTTTTTTCAATATCACCTCAAACAAGGCTGAAACGAAACAAAATTGGATTTCCAAAATTTCGGTTTTTTTTCAAATATTTCGAAACCTAATCATGTTAGCCTTGATTTTTTAGAGGCATAATATTGGTCCTCTGATTACGCATTTGCCCCCATTTAAGCTAGTTTGTATCTCTTACCGTTTGATCTAATTGACTTCTTTAAAATTGACAATGGTTCAACTTCTTAATAATAATAATGATAATGATAATGATAATGATAATGATAATGATAATGATAATAATAATGATAATGATAATGATAATCAGAATAAGAATAAGAATAAGAATAAGAATAAGAATAAGAATAAGAATAAGAATAAGAATAAGAATAAGAATAAGAATAAGAATAAGAATAAGAATTCATAATCATAATCATAATCATAATCATAATCATAATCATAATCATAATCATAGTAATCGTAATCGTAATCGTAATCGTAATCGTAAGTAATCATAATCATAATCATAATCATAATCATAATCGTAATCATAATCATAATAATATCTATTAGAAGTTTCTCAAAACAATGGTCAAAGTTATGGAAAAGTGTTTCTTTGACTCGCGTAAAAAAACTGTTATTCATAGCGAAAAAAGGTTTTTACAAAAAAGGTAGATATTAAATAAACGTGTAAAATGAGGCCGATTAAATTCCTATACTTTGTTTATGCTCAAAAATGGTCGAAAATTGCCGTTTTTTGAATTGCTACTAATTAATGAAATATTCATCGCAGACACTTGTAATTCAGAATTTTTGAAGTTTTTTGCACCTTTAATAAGTGATAAAAATTTCAGGTCGAAAGCTTCAAATTGTCAATGTCTTCCTTCAACTTCTCAACTTCTAAACATTTTTCACACCTTCGGATTAGTTCCTTGTGGGTCGCTACTCTAATAGAATCCGGTGGTAGATGCTCAAATGCTTGCCTTACTCTATGCATACAATTTTCCTTTGTCGTTGCTGGAGTACTACACACACTATTTTTTAGTGTCCCAAATAAAATAGCATATATCACCGAATTCTATTAAAGCAGCCACCCACAAGGAACTAAATAAATTTGACAATTAAAAACCTGTGACAGTTGTGTTGATTGTTACTTACCTTCACGGCCATCCTAAAATGTGCGAAACATTATTTTAAGAAAAGGGAAATGTTTATTCGTAAAAAAAAATGAAAACCACTGGGTTTAGGTATAGAGAAACTTTAACAAACTTACACTTAATTTTAGTGTAAAATGCAAATACGTTAAAAAAATTAGGGGTTTCCATTTAAAAATTTCGAGTTTTCTACATTTTCTGAACTTCATATTTGATAATTTTTTTTGACCACCCTAAAAACTTACACTTAATTTTAGTGTAAAATGCAAATACGTTAAAAAAATTAGGGGTTTCCATTTAAAAATTTCGAGTTTTCTACATTTTCTGTACTTCATATTTGATAATTTTTTTTGACCACCCTAAAAACTGGAAAATTGTCATGTCAAATTCGATAAATTAGGTCTTCCTCTACAAAATGTCCAATTTGCACAAAAAAATTAACCTATGTTTCCGGGAAAACTAAATTTTACTGACAGTCTGCATCTGTCAATTTTTGCTTAAAAATGAAAATATCTCGGAAACGGTCAATCCTAAGTATGGAGTGTGCTATATGTTTTCAACTTAAAAATAGATGCTCTTTCCAAAAATATAATAATATACAGGGTGTTCCATTTAAAATAAGAAAGTTAGTATCGACTTCCGGTATAACCGGAAGTACGATGACTTTGAAAATATTTTAGCTTGATAGGCCTCACGATCCGTATCACACCATCACAATTTCAAAAAAATCCTTCGAGCGGTTTCCCAGATATCCATCGATGGAGTTCGTGGTGGGACACCCTGTATTAAGCATACCAAACACCACAAAGCAATAAACCTGCTTTGTACAAAATACAAAACACTTTAATAATAATAACACAGCCCCACAAAAAAAAAATAAATGTGATCTGGATGGCTGACCATGGTGTTCCTATGTATTTTTCGACGCTGAATCCGAATCCGAGGTCAAAAAAATTTTTAAAGTTAAATTTTTGAGTAGAGGTAAAAACATCCCTTAAATAGGGGTAACGTTATGAATATCAATATCATTACGGAAAGGAGTACCTATGAATGGGCACTTTGCAACCCTCGTTCTCTCATCTATTATTGCCAAGGACTTCCCCCGAAGGGGTTGGTTACGCCTTCTACACCCTATGCTATAGAAACAAACCACATCCAAACTGATTATAACAAAGCGGTTAAGTAATTGAAAGTTATTGATGAAAGACTAAAGTCAAAAGAGTCAAGAATAAAAAATGGATTATTTGTTATAAGAAACACTTAAAACGTTAGTGACCAGTTCAGCAATATCTCTATTACGTTTGTGTGCCTTGGGCAGGCCGTAGAATTTATTTATAACTCTATTATCCCTGGTAGCACAATCGTGTGCAAATCTAATACAAGTTGTTTCAAATTTACTTGAAATAGCCAAATTATGTCAGATTGTTTTGTGTCTACTGCTAAAATTTATATCGTTTCTTATGCAAGATACTTTTACAATACTTACACCAGACTTAACCAAAAGTACCTGAGTCCAAAGGGGTGAATTAGAATAAGTCAAGTACAATATGTCTTACTTAATTCACTTGCTTTAATTTACCCCTTCGTGCTCAAGTGCCCTGAATCAAATCCATTGAAAGCTTTGATCAAGAATTGCACAATGAATCTTGCAGTAAACCTGATGCTGATTTCAGCAATAGGTACACAGCAATTTTGTATAAGTGTCTTGTGCAAGATTTTGCTACCAGGGATAGTTACGATATCGTTTCCCATTATCTCTGGAGATCATATTTCTTTTTTCCAAGGTCGAAATCAAATGGTTAGATTTGGTTTGAATAGACATAGACACATCTCGTGGAAGTACGGTATGATAATTTGAATAAGATAAAATGTCATTTTCCTTCACATTCTGATTCAAATGATGGGTCTGACAGTGCTTCCCTAGTTAGTAATAACGTTAATCATACTCCTGTTTTGTCTAATTTTACATATTTCTCTTTACCCTACATACAATCTATAACATGGAAATTAAAAAATATATTTTCGAATGTAAACACCCAAGAGAGAATAGTAACAACTGAACACTCGGTATTTGGCTTTATTAGATGGAAACGTTACAAACTGTTATAGTCTACAGCTCGAGGAAGAATGAATTCTCTCTCCCTGTTTCTTTTACAGTCAAATGTATCTTACAATTAATAGGTACTAACATAAACAAACGCATCGACCCCAAATCTGTCATCTCGACGGGATGGGCTGAATGGTTGGCCAGAGACGCACGTAGACCACCTGAGTGATGTATACCGGGTGTCCCAGGCAGTGATTACTTTACATTCGGCCATGCTACTGTTTTCCAAGTCCCTTTGGAATAGGCGTCTCCTAAACAGAATAAAACTCAATGGGTCATTGCGTTAGGCTACAAGAAGGTTCTAAACAGAAATCCTCAATCGACCGACATCACTGATCTTTTATTTTCTCCAGTCGATTTCGAATTTTTGTTTCAATCTTATATCTATACAGGATCCTGTTTATATTTCGTGGTCAGATTCCTCGTCAGAATCTGAACTGACATGATACTCTAGAGATTTCAATTTGTCAAGAGATACGATACCCTTGTACTTTATTCGAGATCGTAAGGATCCGTGAACATCTTCGATCACATAACGATCGTGATCTAAGATTTCCTTGATTACGTATGGACCCTTATATTTTGGCAGCAGCTTCTTGCTCTGCCCGTAATTACTAGTCACTTGCGTTCGGACTAGAACTTGGTCGCCCACCTTAAACTTTCGAGCGGTGCACCTGTGGGCGTCAAAGCTTTTCTTTCGCTTAGCCTGATTAGCGTCAATCAGGACTTTTGCATTTTCTCTAATCGTATAGAGATCGCGTCGTTTGTCTGTCTCTAGAACTACTTCGTAGTCTAGAACTGAGTTCACCTCTTGGAACACATCCAAAGAGTAGCTCGTAAGGGGATTTCCTTGTAGTAGAATTCATCGTAGAATTCAGGCCCTATCGTATTTTTGCTATTTGCTCGTCCCACCTTTCCTCATCGTCCGTAGATGCGGCTGTTGCGTTTAACACATGTTTAATATTCATACTGCTAACGTATTGCTGAAACTGTTTACTTGTATAGCAACTTCCCCTATCTGATATTATCCTTCGTGGTACAACAAAATTTTCTATAATACTAGTTAAAAACGCCCTGAGAGGTTTCACTTTTGTCGATGGCACAGCCTTCATAAATACGTACTTGGTAAAGGCGTCGACTACGACTATTAAATACATGTTTTTCTGTTTGGACTTTATGAAAGGTTCCAAATGATCCACATGGATTGTGTCAAATGGTTCTGCAACTTTTTCGATTGGGTGTAAGAATCCACCTCGTTTTCCTCCAGGTTCTTTATTGTAAAGCCATGGTAGACAACTTGCTATGTATTTCTTTATATAGCGTCGCATTACCGAGAACCAGTAGTTTTTGGATATTGCTGGCATAGTTTTATCAAAAGATAGATGACCATTTCCACCATGAAAGTGCATAACAACTTGTCTTCTTGTTGCTTTCGGCACCACCCATTTCTTACCATCAGGCATATGTTTGTAAAGTCTCTCGTTGACTAAACAGTACATTCTGTGGATTTCTTTTTCCTCTTTATCGGCAGCTGTTTTCTGCAATACTTCTTTTAAGTATTTGCACCTATTATCAGCCATTTGTGCACTTAAAACCCAGTCTTCGTGGTCACGGTTGACTACATTTACTATCAAGTCGGCTGAATTTTGGCACTCGATGGAATCACGGCTTAATGCGTCTACGTGTGCCATTTTCTGACCAGGACGATATTCAACTTCGAAAGTATATTCTTGAATAGTTAACCACCATCTTCCGATCCGTGGGATTAAGTCTCGTTTAGATAATGTAGTTCTAATTGCATTACAATCAGTGATAACTTTAAAACTGATTCCTATGAGATATATTCGAAAAGATTTTAAGCTGTAAACTACAGCGAATGTTTCTAATTTGTAGGAATGATATCGTCGTTCTTCCTTGCTGGTTTGTCTGGAATAGTACATGACAGGTCGTATGGAGCCATCGCGTTGTTCTTGCAGCAATATACCTCCTATTCCAAATTTGGCCGCATCAGTATGTACCTCAGTTCTTAACTCCGGATCATAAATTGCCAGTAAAGGACGAGTTACCAGATTTTCTTTTAGGGTTTGGAAAGCTTTTCGTTGTTCTTCGCCCCATACAAAACTAACATCTTTTTTCGTCAAAGACGTTAACGGTTTTGCTACCGTAGCAAAATTCTTTACGTACTTTCGAAAGTACCGTGAACTGGGGCTTCTTTGATCAATAAATTTTTAATTTTTCACTGTAGTTCACTAAAGAGTTGAGATATTTTGAAACAAAAAAAAGGGAAGTATATATACAGTTATATGTTAAATCTTAGCACTCATTAGGCATTCAATAAACTTTCACAAAAATCAGAAAAAAAATAATTTAGGCCTGATAAAAGTTTTACTGGATTTGGGGCAACTTTGATAAATGATAAATTTTGCTCTTAAACTCAATGAAACCCCGTCCAAATTAATAAAAAATAAAAAATATATTAATAACTAACCCAAAAATAACATATTTGTGTAAAAACCAACCAGAAATTAAGATATAAATACGCTTTTATCTTAATAATGTATATTTTCGATTAGAAAAATATCTAAATAAACATTAATTTGCTTTGAACACACATAGGAATTATCGGTATGGAAGCAGACTCAAAAAGAACAAAATAAACTTAAACTAGACATTAAATAAACTTATACCAGGCATTAATTTTCATGCTTTGTTAGAAACATCGATAGCAAAACGGTACGAATAAAAAAATTGGCACTTTACACCTCTACAAAATTTTCACTTATACCACTAGAGCTTCAATTATTACTGGAAATTTTTTCGAGCACACGAATTTTCTAAAAAATATTCGTGTGCAAGAAAAAATTTCCAGTTTTTAATTGAAGCTAGAGTGGTATTCGGTAAGAAAATTTCACAATGAAGTGTTAAAAAATATCGACAAAAATATAAAGATATTAAAATTTTTTGATTGTTTTGAAGAGACAGTAGGCTTTGTATGTTAATTCAAAAAGGATAACAAATGTCATTTTATATGCACGGTGTCAAAGTGAAAAGTTTAGTGTTTTTTTACGAAAAATGTCTCGTTTTGGAGAAGAAAACCAGGACATAATAAAAAAAGAAATTCAACATCTGATGCCAGATAATACCAAAAAATCAAAGATAAGCATTTGGAAGCAGTTTCTAGAATTTTGCAATGAAAAATCTTATAATATACAGGAAAAGCTACCTGTTGAAGAACTGGCAAGTATTCTAGAAGATTATTCATTTAATATGAGAAAAAAAAATTCAGAGGAGTACAAAGAAAGTGTTGTAAAAGTAATGTGGAATTCAACTGCCAAACAA
>NW_019416367.1:369720-377813 GCF_000390285.2 Anoplophora glabripennis | reverse complement strand
ATAATGATTGTGAGTAGTTTCTGTAAGTGTAAAAGTTGACTTTCGGAAAAAAATTTTATGTGTGTCCCTACAATTTCCTAGACGTAGAATTAAATTAATTAAATTATACGTACGTGAGAATATTGTACCAATTATCTGATAATCTGATTTTTATTCTTTAAAAAAAATTTTGCTATCATTTGGTATAAAATTATCTCATAGAATGTAATTTATAAAAAACTGGTAAAATGAATTTGTCGCCACTTTAAGTACATACCGTGAACTGGGGCTTCTTTGATCACTAAATTTTTAATTTTTCACTGTAGTTCACTAAAGAGTTGAGATATTTTGAAAAAAAAAAAAAGGGAAGTATATATACAGTTATATGTTAAATCTTAGCACTCATTAGGCATTCAATAAACTTTCACAAAAATCAGAAAAAAATAATTTAGGCCTGATCAAAGTTTTACTGGATTTGGGGCAACTTTGATAAATGATAAATTTTGCTCTTAAACTCAATGAAACCCCGTCCAAATTAATAAAAAATAAAAAATATATTAATAACTAACCCAAAAATAACACATTTGTGTAAAAACCAACCAGAAATTAAGAAATAAATACGCTTTTATCTTAATAATGTATATTTTCGATTAGAAAAATATCTAAATAAACATTAATTTGCTTTGAACACACATAGGAATTATCGGTATGGAAGCAGACTCAAAAAGAACAAAATAAACTTAAACTAGACATTAAATAAACTTAAACTAGGCATTAATTTTCATGCTTTGTTAGAAACATCGATAGCAAAACGGCAAGAATAAAAAATTGGCACTTTACACCTCTACAAAATTTTCAATTAAATCAAAAAATCAAATCAAAGTTGCCCCATATCAGGCGATCAAAGTTACCCCACGAAGCATTTGAAAAGCTGAAAGGTCTGATTATGATTTTAAAATAAATTTAAAAATGATATTTACATCCCAGGTAAACAAGATTTCATATAAAATAATGAAAATTGATCCAAAATAAAACCCTTTAGCTGTGTACCAAAAATTTCTGAGGTTTCGTAAAATACATAAACGTTAAAAGTAAACTTTCTTACCTTATAGTACGAGAACCGCGGCAAAACGCTACAAAAGGCTTACACTCTCGTAAACGTGTGACATTTGAAAAACATATCATGTGTTCAAACGCGCCAAGAAATTTGTGCTTGCGCAGTAATTTAAGAATTTAAAAGTTTGGACATATGTTATCAAATTTGCCCCGCAATTATCTAAGTAGCCCCAGTTGACGGTAACTCGCTAATCCCAGGAACTGTCGAACACCTCGTATATCGCTTGGTATCGGGAACTTTTCCACAGCATCGGTTTTTCTTTTCCCTGGTTGTATACCAGCCTGACTAATCTCATGCCCCAGGTACTCTACTTTTTCCATAAAAAACTGACACTTGTGTAGTCGGAACGTAAGCCCCGCCCTCTCGAATGATTGTAACACTTCTCGTAGGGTATTCAGGCCACTTTCAACATCTATAGTTGGTATCAATACATCATCCATATATGCCAGAGCTTTTCCATATCGCAGTTTTCCCAAGACCTTGTTTATTGTTCTCTGGAAAACTGCTGGAGCATTTGAAAGACCGAAAGGACATCGTAGATACTCGTAATGTCCATCAGGAGTGATAAATGCAGTTTTTTGAATGGACGATTCCTCCATGGGAATTTGGTGATATCCGCTAGTGAGATCGAGGCTAGTGAAATAGCGGCAATTTTTCAATTTATCTAAAAAGTCTTCTACATGCGGAAGAGGGAATCTGTCTTTTACAGTTTTCTTATTTAAAGCACGATAATCTACGCACAAACGCTGCTCACCATTTTTCTTTTTAACTAACAAGATCGGACTCGCATACGGTGAGTCAGATTCACGTATAATATCATTGTTTAGTAAATTATCTACTATATTCCTGACGACTTTCCGCTCATCGAAAGAAAGTCTATATGGTCTATAAACGACAGGCTGATCATCCGTAAGACGAATGGGCATTTTTAGGACATCAGTTTTACCTAATTGACTGGTGGATTGAGCAAAACAATTACTAAACTCATTTATTAAAGTCAGTAAGTTTAGAATTTGTTCCGACTTTAGGTTCTTATTGACATTTACATCATTTTCAGTAAAATGTTTTCGTTCTATACAACTTGAAGCTAATACAGATACAGACATAATCGGCGTTATGTCCTCCAGACATGCAATGCATCTAGCCAAAATATCGTGCTCACTTACCTCGATTTGATTATGAGATATATTTGTTATGGTTAGGTGCCCATCTTGTGCATTTGTTACGCAGTCCTGGACATAATGATCCTTACCAGGGATAGGTCGGAATTTCCCTTGGATGTATACATCGCCACTGTAAGACCCTCGTGACGTGACTGCCACCAACGCAGTTGTTTTAGGTGGAATGACCGTGTGCTCCTTGGCCCACAAGGGAATTTTACCTGAAGGAATTCCTAGAGCTTGAACAACGTCTGCATCGGATGACAATAGCCTCACAGTACGCCCAGTAGCTACCATGATGACGCTATCATGATTTATAAAGTTTTGGCCCACTATCACCGCTACACTTTGTGCATCATTCCGCACTATTATAGTTTCCACTTCGAGGACGACTTCATCCACCCTTAATTGGATAACTGCTTTCCCGACAGCTTTAACTATTGAGCCTCCATATCCTAGTATATTCAGCGTAAGAGGCGTGTACTTAATCTGCAACAAGTCAGCGTCTTTTTGTCTCAAAAGAACAGCTCCACAGCCAGTGTCTACGTACGACTGCTTAGGCACTTCGTTGACCCAACAGTCAAAATAATAACACTGGTTAGTGCCATTCGATGCACCTTGAGCAATGTTATTTTGGACAGGCCGTCGTAGGCAGTCTTTTTCTAAATGACCCAGACGCTTGCATTTTGTACATTCGATCATGGGCTTTGGACACTGGTTGGAAAAATGTCATTGTTTTCTGCAATTGTAACACCTCAAAACTTTTCCTTGCTTTAATTTTCCTTTCTTTGGAATACTAGTGTTGCAGTGTTGATCAGTCAGGGCTTCCCTTTCAGTATTCCGTTGCCTGGGTCTTCCAAATTCTCTTTCGAATTTTAAGGTAGATAAATACTCTGCGTACAGAGAATCAGGCGTGTCATATCTGCCAGCTCTGGCGCCAGCCTGTATGGTTGGGTCTGGTATCCCATCAATTAAATAAGATACGGCTCTTCTATCTCTTATGTCGCAGGCACTCATAAGTTCCGTTTTGTCAAAATAGTACTGCTCCCATGACTCATTAGTTAACTTTGATCTGGTCAACATTTTCCACAACGTTGCTGCAAAATCCTGATGTTCGGGAAATGACTTCAATAACATTGTCTTCCATTCTATCCAGCTGTATTTGTAAGAAGGCAAATTATCATACCATTTCCTTGCAAGTCCCGTTAATCGATTCTGCATGTGGAAAATCGTAGTTTGTTCATCCCAAATATTAATAGATTGGAGTTGTTCAATTTTCTCTATCCACTTGTTAACAGAGAGATTAGGATTTCCGGGATAGAATTCTGGAATACATTCCGACTTTGCGACAAATCTAGGTTTGTCTGATTTGTGCACCTGATTCTCTATAAGTTTTTCGACTAACTTTTCTAAACGAACTAATTTGTTATCACTTTCAGAAATTGGTGGCGTGTAGCTACGGCTTGTTGATGGTTTGTCGGCAGAATCTGCCATCACTATATATCGTCTTCTTTTCTCTAGACTTTCGTTGGAAGTTGAGCAAGAACTAGATGTCGAAGCTCTTCTCGTTGGGAAACGATCCATTTGTTTTTATGCCACTTTACACTAATACCGCACACAAGTCTGTTGTTTTTCAGGCCGCACAAAACACAATTTGCCGGAAACACCTCAAAAGCACATAGGCGAATCCCACCGCTGTTTTACTGTAAACACCCAAGAGAGAATAGTAACAACTGAACACTCGGTATTTGGCTTTATTAGATGGAAACGTTACAAACTGTTATAGTCTACAGCTCGAGGAAGAATGAATTCTCTCTCCCCGTTTCTTTTACAGTCAAATGTATCTTACAATTAATAGGTACTAACATAAACAAACGCATCGACCCCAAATCTGTCATCTCGACGGGATGGGCTGAATGGTTGGCCGGAGACGCACGTAGACCACCTGAGTGATGTATACCGGGTGTCCCAGGCAGTGATTACTTTACACGAACATCGATATTCAACTAGCTTTTAAGAACACATTACTTAATAAAAATATATTTTTGAATCTTAAAGATAAAATTCCTTTGTTACATAAGTCAAATGTAGTGTATAGTATTCCTTGCAGTGATTGTTATAAAATTTATATTGGTCAAAACTGTAACATATGTACATCCTGTATATTGAATATGTTTAAAAACTAGTACTGAAAAAAATATATAAAAACTTATCTTTAAGTTTTGACCTAAAATAAAGAAGTTAGTTCATCTCCAACTGTTGTTTTAATAGTATAAAACGTAACATGGCGCAGTCGAATTGAGAATTATAATATTGTATTAGAATTTATAAAAAATGGGTGACTACAGAGGAGTAGAACCTATGGATTTCACAGGAAATTTAAGTGAAAATTGGAAGTTATGGCGGCAAAGATTCGAGAATTATCTAGTGGCATCGGAAATCGGGAAAAAGGATGAACCAGTGCAAGTTGCTCAGTTAATCCACTACATAGGAGTTGAAGGCATTCGCATATACAACACGTTTACGTTGCAAGAAGCAGATAAGAAAAAGCTAGATAAGGTTTTGCAGTGTTTTGAGAGTCATTTTTTGCCGAAAAAAAATCTGTCCTATGAACGTTTCTTTCTAACTCGCAGACAGGCTGAAAATGAATCAATGGATCAATTTATCACGGATTTAAAAAATTTGGCTCTAACGTGTGAATTAGGCGACTTAAAAGACTCATTAACAAAAAACTTAATAATCTGTGGTTTACAAAATGAAGACTTAAGATTAAAACTATTAGAAGACTACGATAAACATAATTTGGATAATGCAATTCAGTTATGTATCAGATTTGAAAAATTTGAAAAATATTGGAGATACTCAGATTTATTACCATGTTACGTTTTATACTATTAAAACATCAGTTGGAGATGAACTAACTTATTTATTTTAGGTCAAAACTTAAAGAAAAGTTTTTATATATTTTATACAGTACCAGTTTTTAAACATATTCAATATACAGGATGTACATATGTTACAAAAACGCATAGGAGCGATTTAGGTTCAATAAAAAACCATGTATGTTGTCAAATCATGCCAATTGTTGTAAACATGATATTCAGGCCGAGTATGAATCCCATTTACGTTAAAACGTTATGTTAGAAATAACGTACCTACCTGTTATTTACGAGTTTGCGCTCTACGTTGCATTTGTTTCATGTTCATAACCTAAAAGAACTCTTTTAGTTGTATGTGTTTTTGTCTATTGAGTCGAGTATTTATAATATATTCTGCATTATTATTATTAAATATGTCGGTGAAGTACATTCTCAAAGTTCGCCCCTAAAAACAGTTTTTTCTAAATATCTGGGGTTCTAATCAATATTTTGGAATAAAACAACATGCAAAATTACTTCTTATAAAAAAAACAGATGTTTCATTAGTGATTTCGTGTTTGGGGGTTGCTACACTTATTTTTTATTTCAAAAATACTATATTTTTCAAACATTTTTTATATATAAAAAATTCATATTTGTTAAAAAAAAATTAAAAATATAACATGTAAACAAATTGACAAAATTAAGTTCTCTTTTTAGGGGGCGAACAACCCCCTAGTGAGCGAAAAATGTCTATACGATTAGAATTAACATTACAAAATAAAAAGTTTTTACTTTTTCTCTAATCATACGAATAATTTGTTCTATTAGCCTCAAACGGATTTAAATGGATGCAAACTACCCCTCCTGTTCACCCCCAAAAACAGTATTTCTGTGACATCTCGGGTTCTAATCAATATTTTGGAATGAAACGAAATGGAAATTACTGCTTGTACTTATACTTTCTATTGGTCTAAAACGGATTTAAACTGAGGCAAACTACCCCTGATGTTCATCTATAAAAAAAAAGTATTTCGGGTTCTAATCAATATTTTGGAATGAAAAAAATGGAAATTATTTCTAGTGAGCAGAATGAATGATTCACGAACAATCTTGTCTGTAGTCTGTAATTTTAGTGAAAATTTACAAATTTAATTTTAATTAACATTTTTAATTTACAATTTAAAAATTGAAAGTATAATTTTAACAATTTTAACCGGGGGATGCAATCTCTAATATTCAGTCGACTGTGACTCCTCCTATTGAGTAGAGGCCGTTTTAATTTTGCTTAATCAAAAAAAGTTTAATAGGGCCAATAGAGGACAAGATATATATATATATATATATATAATTGGGAATTATTTTTCTTAGGTATCAGGTTCTAGTTAAAAAGATAAAAAACAAACAGCAATAATTTTTTATTAAATTCTAACGTTTCGCTCCGGATCGGGAACTTTTTCAAAGATTATTTTTCAAATAAAACACATTATTTTGTACACGTCACACTAAAAACCTGAAAATATAAAACAACTTAATGATTTACAATTTTAACATGCATTAAATTTTAATTTTTACAATAATTTTTTTGTTAATACATACCTAAGAGCAACCAACTCCATGTATAATATAAAAGAAAAGAAAAACCTAAATTTTTTAAAACAACAGTTGCATCAGGAGAACTTTTTTGTTATTCATTTTTATTTCGCATTTAATTTTTGTGTTGAACATGATGATGTTCAATTTAAAATTTATGTGTGAAAACTATTAATTTAGGAACCACGATACAGATATGTGGAAGTACTGATATCGAGTGAGAGCAAAAACAACGATTCTACCAGATTGTCCGAATGGTGTCAAATTTTTGTAGAAATAAAATGAAAGAAGTGAACATTAGAGATATCTAGGAGATTTGTTGTAAACCAACGAGAAACAAAAGAAGAAAACATAATTTAAAAACAAATTAAGTGTATCCAATAAATGAACCATATTATTAATTATTAGAAAACAGTAGTTTATTAGTAGTTTAGTTAGTATTTATTTAATTAAATTGTGATATATCTGACTTAGGTTTTTTATATCAGTTTTGTCATTAACACTATTTTTTTTTAATATAAATCATTTCCTGAATTAGTCTTTTATTGTAATTAGGTTCTTTGATTAAAATTAAAAGAATGTTTTTTTTCCTTCATATGTTTATTAAGAGTAGTAGAACAGTTTTTTGTATATTTACTACTACTGCTCTTAATAAACATATGAAGGAAAAAACATTCTTTTAATTTTAATCAAACTAAAATTTTAGTCAAAGAACCTAATTACGATAAAAGACTAATTCAGGAAATTATTTATAATAAAAAAAAATAAAAATAGTGTTAGAACGTTAGAATTTAATAAAAAAATATTGCTGTGTGTTTTTTATCATTTTGACCAGCGGTCAAACTAGAACCTGCTACCTAAGAAAAATAATTCCCAATTAGAAGACAAAAGGTTCAAGAAGTTTTCCATATTATATATATATATATATAACGAGCGTTCAAATAAAAACGTGGTCAAGTTGGTTCTGAAAATTTGGACGTAGGGCGTAGCGTATAGCAAATGAACTTAAACGTCATCTGTCAAAGCGCTATATCGCCGCTATCAATTTGAATATTTTCGTTTTAAAAAGCGTTTAAAATGGTGTTTTCTCAAGAACAAAAAGTGTTTATCATAGAGTCCTACTTTAGAAATGGACGCAAGATTGATGGAATATGGAAGTATTCTATTGAGGAATGTTTCATAGAATTTCAAAATCAATTTCCCGGCGTTGTTGAGTACAAAATTTTTCAAAGTGCAGTTCAGCGTTGTGTTAATGTTTTTCGTGAAACGGGCAGTGTAACAAGAAAAGAAGGAAGCGGCCGACCTAAAAAGCGGACTGAAGAATTAAAAGAAAATGTCCAACAAATAATGGAAAATGCGCCAAGAACTTCTGTACGTGTTTTATCA
>NW_019416367.1:367672-368777 GCF_000390285.2 Anoplophora glabripennis | reverse complement strand
TCAAAATAATTGACATTTTGTACCTATCTATTCTATCTATCTACTAATTATTATTACTATAACATGAATACTTATAGTAACCAAGAAAAACTAGATATGATTTTAATTTATGGAAAGTGCTGAAAGAACGCTAAAGCTGCCAGGCATTTATACCAACATCGTTTTCCGCAGAGACAACTTCCATCAGATAAAATTTTCGGAAAGTTTGCCAGGAATTTGGCAGCAGATGGTTTTCAAAAGAAAAGAAGAGTTTTTAAACCCAGAAGGGTAAGAGATGAAGAACATTCGATAAAGATGCTATAGATCTCCGGATCTCATTCCTACAGATTTCTATCTTTGGCCTTACCTAAAAGAAAAAGTTTACTCTTCGCCGTTAAATGATATTGATGAACAGAATAAGAGTAGAATTTCGGAGATTAAATAAAGAAACACTAGAATGTGTTTGTAGAGAGGGAGTGATAAACAGAGTTATTCTGTGTTTGGAAGCAAATGGAGGTCATTTTGAACATTTGAAATAAGTATTGTTTTAAATTGTTAACTTATTATCATATTAAAAATAAAGTATGTTACTTTAAAAAACATAGTAACTTGTTTTCGCAGCTGGCTATCATTTTTCAGAATAAAGTTACGAAAAGTAGGGTGCATCTTTTTTGCTGTTTTTCTAGCAATATTTCTAATGAAACTATAGACTTCCTTACATAGTTGAACGTAGAAAAAAATATCTTCCAGAATTGATAAAAAATATATAGTAGGCCATTTGAACAAAAACAGTTGACTATAGCAATTTTGACATATGTTACCATGGAAACGATCTAATAATGTCATTTGATAGAGTTTAAGCGGCGATTTAAAAATATATAGGGTTTGTTATAGCTATTTGTTAAAATAAAAGAGATACAGGGCCGCGAATACCAAACTGAATCACCCGGTATAATAGTAAAAGTTTGTATTTTTTGTTTGTAACATATTACCACTAACAAAGGGCCAACAAACTATATGTAAGGTGATCATGGAAAAATATCTTAAAGCATTATTAATAAACCTGTAAGTAATTCATTAAATTTTTTACTTTACTATTTTTAAATCATCATCTATTTATATTTTC
>NW_019416367.1:314819-366095 GCF_000390285.2 Anoplophora glabripennis | reverse complement strand
TCATTTAATTTTTTATGTTCTACAACCGAGTCTACAACATATATAAAAATATTGGAAATCGGAGAGTTCGGGTTGGGGTAGTTTCCTTGTTAGATCCTTCTTCGTTTGATTTAACTTAACAATAATTTTAGGGTAAATACTTACCTAAGTTACTTAAATTTTACAACTTACCTTCGATGTGCGTTTATAAAACCGGCAAGTAAATGTAAATTTAACAAGCCGTTCATTTTCATTAGACAAATAACACGTACGTTAAACTATAGCGACACCAAATTCCTTGCCTTTAAGAAACTCTGCTATAATTTAAGATAACGTGTTACAATCTATTTTATGTTGTACTTACCTGTTATTTACGAGTTTGCATTTGTTTCATGTTTCATAACCTAAAAGACATCTGTCAGTTATATGTGTTTTTGTCTAATACTGACTCTTGTTTATAATAATTTTGCATAATTATTATTAAAAATGTCAACACAAAAGCGTCTTTAAAAACAACACAATTGCAATACGAGTATTTGCTAAAAATAGTCTTAATTCCTCAATAACGTGCACGTTATATCTTAACAGTTAACGTTATCCTTAACGTTTAACCCTGAAATAACGTAACTGTTATTATGATAAAATGGGATACATACTCGGCCTGATTGTTAATGATATTAATAATGTTAGTATTAAATTTTCAGAAAAAGTATCTAATCGAAATTTTCTTGAAATGTGTAGTATATTTCAATGTGAGAATAGTATGAATAAACGTTCTGACATTGATAATTTAAGTATCATGTTTTTATTAAATATCAATAATAATTTATCTAGTAGTGAGGTTAGTGAATCCAGCTTAGGCAGAATATGTTTCAAAGTTTAGAGCCAATTGTAACTATTTTCTGTCTTTTTCTAAATTCTTTGATATCCGCGTTCTATGGTTTGTCTCGATTTCTTGCTCAGTGGGCTTCAGAACACTAATTTTGGTTTATGGTTTAATTTTTTTGTTCCTTGCCACCACATGGCCATTCACAGTTTAAGGTTAGAGATAATTTAAATAATGTTTTGATAAGAAATTTGTTTCCAAAAATTTCAATTGATTTTAGTGTTAATAAGTTTTTAATAGTGTGAACATTACATTTTTAACATATGCAACATATTTTTTATGTATTATGACTCTGTTCTAGACTTGGCAAATTTTGTTATAAAATTAAAAATTTTTAATATTTTTGTTATTATCGTAATATATGTTCTATTGTAGTTTCTCCTGTAGAAGGAATAATTTTATTCCGAATGCTAGAGCAATAAAAAAGGGTTTACACATTCATGTTGGCTTGTTGGCTTTGACTGCATATCTGATTATATTTTAAGATTTTACACGGGATGTCCGGAAATGATGAACAAAAAATTCAGGGGATAATTCTAGACCGAAAATAAATGCTACCTCTTTCTATAACATTTTTTCCAAAACTGATTATTAAGGGAGTTGTAGGGTGTTAAAGTTAAATTTTATTTGCAGTTTTTTTGCAATACCTTTTGCCACACATAATATTTTGACGAAATTTCGTATATGAGGATTTTTCGGGATGAAGATTATAAATTTGCCCACCATTTTTTCGCATTTTGTAGAGGGCGCCACATATGAGCCTTTATTTTGATTTGAATGGTTCCAACTTTTTTGTACTACACTTTATACGACTTTTGACTGAATATTTTTGTTCTCCTAACCTTTTGACATAAAAATGTATATTTTATTTGTTTCGATAAATCTAACCGTTTTCGAGAAAAACGCTAAAATAACATTGCTTGCATGTGATGAATACGAAATCATTTTTATTTATTTTCTACATTAAACATAGCATGCTTTGGAAACAAGCGCTTAGTTGCCTTGGAAACAAGTTTGTAGAGAATTAGTTTTGAGAGATAGTAATTTTTGTGAAAATTTGTTGTTATGCTGATGGTGGTTAATGATAAATAATAAAAAAATAACGTCCTCAACAAATAAAGAATGGTTTACTAACAAAATCATAAGGTTAAAATACATAAGTTACTAGAACAATACAAATACAAATTAAACACTCAAATCAAAGGTTCAAAGTGACGTCCTTCCTCTTCAATGCATAAATTAATTCTTCTTAAAAAATTCCGACGAACTCTATGGAATATTCCTTCCTTTTGCTTAATTACCTCACAATTAGCAACAATTCTTTCTCTCAGTTTATCGACGCTATTCACAGGTGTCCTGTATACAAGCGTCTTCAGATAACCCCAAAAAAAGAAATCGATTGGGTTTAAGTCAGGGGCTTTAGGGGCCCACTGTACAAAACCACCGCGTCCTATCCACCTTTCAGGAAAAGTTTCATTTAAGAATTCTCTGGCCGCTAAACTAAAATGCGGTGGCGCGCCATCTTGAAGCAGCCACATTGCATTTCTTCATCCGAGTGGTACATCTTCCAATAGAATAGGTAAGTGGTTTCTTAAAAAATCCAAGTAAACGTCACCATTGAGTCTTTGTGGAAAGAAACGTGGTCCAATTAAGTAGTCCCCTACAATACCGGCCCACACGTTGACGGAAAACTTATTTTGATAACCACGCTCTATTGATAAATTAGGATTCTCATCAGACCAAAAATGCTCATTGTGGAGGTTTATTAAGCCATCATGGCCAAATCCAGCTTCGTCCGTGAAAAGGATATTACGAACAAAATTTTGGTCACCATTATGAAGTATTCTAATTATATTGCAGAAATTCACACGAGCAGCAGGATCTACGGCAGATAAGGCTTGCACCTTTTGGTAGTGGTACGGATGAAGGTTTTGTTCGCGTATTGTTTCATGTACGGAGCTCTTTGGAATGCCCTCCTGAATAGCAATTTTTCTTATACTTACATTGGGATTATTCTCTATCGAATTCAAACTACGAGCTTCTGCTTCTGCTGTTCTAGTATTCCATTGTCGACCTACATCAAAAATTATAGTTTTGAACTATCCAAATTCTCCCTGTCTTCGATGAATAGTACTGAACATTCGCGATTGGGGTAGGTTTCTATTTGGAAATGCTTCGCGATACAAACGTCGGGCTGCAAGAGCATTGCCAACAGCTAAACCGTAATAATAATGCATGTCCCGCAACTCCACGTTAGAGTAATTGTTGTTCATTTTTATTATTATTTTTATGATAACAATTACTACAAAAGAACTTGTACAAAATTACTATCTGTCAAAACTAATTCTCCACAAACTTGTTTCCAAGTCAACTAAGCGCTTGTTTCCAAAGCATGTTTAATGTAGAAAATAAATTAAGATGATTTCGTATTCATCACATGCAAGCAATGTTATTTTAGCGTTTTTCTCGAAAACGGTTAGATTTATCGAAACAAATAAAGTATACCTTTTTTATGTCAAAATGTTAGGAGAACAAAAATATTCAGTCAAAAGTCGCATAAAGTGTAGCACAAAAAATTTGAAACCATTCAAAACAAAACAAAGGCTCTTATGTGGCGCCCTCTACAAAATGCGAAAAAAAGGTGGGCAAATTTATAATCCTCATACCGAAAAACCCCCATATACGAAATTTCGTCAAAATATTATGTGTGGCAAAATGTATTGCAAAAAAACTGCAAATAAAATTTGACTTTAACACCCTGTAACTCCGTTAATAATAATCAGTTTTGGAAAAAATGTTATAGAAAGAGGTAGGATTTATTTTCGGTCTAGAATTATCCCCTGAATTTTTTGCTCATCATTTCCGGACACCCTGTATAGAGGGTGTCCGAATTTTTATCTTTAGCCGATTTAAAGATAATTATGGCAAACCAGTTGGAAAACAACTTTAACACACTGTATCACGAAAACATGGCGTCTAAGAAAAAAACTTTATATGAACTACCCGTATTACTTTCCCGTGAGGAACTTGCCCACAAGTTTTTTTTGAAACATGAACGGGACACCGTGTATATACAATGTGTCCACGGATTAAATGCACGTGGGGTGTAAATGACAAAAAATTTTCGAGTTGAAATTTGAGGTTCTGGGCATCATCCCTGCTTGGTCTTAAACTAAGAAGTTGAAAAAATTATTCCAATTAATTAATGTGCAGGGTGTTTTTACTATGAATTTTCAAAAATTGTCAAGAGCAAAGTACCTTTGTTTTTAACAATATTAAAAATTGAGAATTTAAAGTTTTGATAAATTGTCAAGTTTCAATTTGATCGGCCAACTTTGTTTTTTTTTTGTTTTTCACAACCACAAAGTACAAATTCCTAGATATTATATAAAAAAACGTAACTAATATAATAAACATAAATAAACAAATAGTTTAATGATTATTCAAATGTGCTGCCACCAACCATTACACATCGCTCAGTGCGCTTGGTGAATTGGGATAGCATTAATTGTATATCCTACTCTTCGTTTCAATTCAAATAAATCGTTATTTAACGGGGAACCATAGCTTTCTGCTTGAGATAGCCCCATAAGTAAAAGTTCATTAGGGTTAATTCAGGGCTTCCAGGACGCCAAGGAATTGGACCATTTCGTCCAATCCACCGCTCAGGAAACGATTCGCGTTGAATGCGCTGTCGTTCAGAGGCATATTATTCAAATTATCAAAGAAAGCAATGAGTACTGGTTGGTGACAGCACATTTGAATAATCTTTATATTATTTTACTCTTACAAATTTTTGAAAATTCATAGTACAAATACCCTGTACATTAATTAATTGGACTAATTTTTTCAACTTCTTAGTTTAAGACCAAGCAAGGACGATGCCCATAAATTCAAATTTCAACTCGAAAATTTTTTGTCATTTACACCCCACGTGCACTCAATCCGTGGACACACTGTTGTATATATGCTGTCCCAGTACTTCATACAAAAAAGTCGCGTACAAATAGATGAGGCCAAAATAATATCAGTTAATATAATTTTTTTTCCTACGGGCCTTCGTTAACAAGTTACGGCCCCTCAAAGATGAAAAGTTATTTTTATTCACAGTCTCTAAACTATTAACTTCAGCATGCAAATTTGGTAATCGATAACACATGCATACAGCTTGTTTTTGATGTTGTAAGTGAAACTTCATTATGCCCAGAACGCCAGGGACGGACTATGCCCAATGGTTAACAACCCAGAATTTTTGCATGGATGACAATCGCAATCTGCTTGTATCAACAATACGTTCCCTGAAGAATTTGCCAACAATACCCTCTTGGTTCAACTCGGTAAAATTAACAGTTTAGAAAATATTTTATGTCATAGTGCACATAGAGCGACGCCTCCACCATTTTTTTATTTTAATTTTTAACTGGACGTGATTACTATGTTAGAACCGCACATATTTTTTAAATAAGAGCCTAGAAAATCTTACTGTCTGTTAATGTAATTTTCACAAACAAAATTTGACAAACACACTTTACACATACGTAACACAAAAGAGAAAGACAAAACAAAAATAAGTTAGAGTAATTTAAGTATTCAGCTCCAAATATCGATGTTCATTCAGACGTTTCTCAAAAACGTATGGACCTAGCCACTATTCCTGCCCATACATTAATTATGAATCGGTGCTGGTCTTTTGTTAGCACAGTACCGTGGCGGATTCTCTTCATACCATAAATGTAAGTTATGGAAATTAAGAATGTTATTTATTGTGAAGCCAGATTCATCGATATTTAGAGTTTTTTCTAAATAATTTGCAGGCACTATTAGACGATGTTCCATTAGACATCCGAAGAAACGTTTGGTTTATGCACGATGGGGCTCCTCCCCATTTCAATATTTATGTACGAAATTATTTATATATTGTGTTTAATAATTGGGAGAGGACGCCCAATTTCATGGCCACCACGTTCTCTAGGCCTTAACCCGATGAATTTCTTACTGTGGGGATGCCCCAAAAGTTTAGTGTACACAACCCCAGTACAGACAAGAGATCAATTGCTCCAAAGAATTAATTTCCATTGTGAAATGCTTTTTAGTGTACAAATAAATAACATTCGTAGACTTAGAAAGTGTGTGGAGGTGGAAGGTGCCCATATTGAAAAGTATTTTGATAGTTTCCTTTCTTTTAAATTATTTTTTTAACTTTAAACTTATTCTTGTTTTGTTTTTCTATTTTGCGTTATGTGTAAAGTGTGTTTTTCAAATTTTGTTATTGAAAAATACTTTAACAGACAGTAAGATTTTCTAGGCTCTTTTTTTAAAAATAGATACGGTTCTAACATAGTAATTATGTCCAATTAAAAATTTAAAACAAAAAAATGGTGTAGGCGCCTCTCGATGTGCATTGTAACATAAAATCACAAATATTTCCTAAACTGTTAATTTTACCCGAGTTGAACCAAGAGAGTATTATCGTTGGCAAATTTTTCAGGGAACTTATCTTTGATACAGGCAGATTGCGATCGTCATCTATTCAAAAATTCTGGGTAATTAACCATTAGGCATCAACATCAAAAACAAACTCTACGCATCTGTTATCGATGCTGAGGTTAATAGTTTAGAGACTGTAAATAAAAATAACTGTTTAATTTTCACCTTTGAGGGCGCGTGACTTGTTAACAAACGCTCGTATGAAAAAAAAATTATATGAAGATTGTACACAAATGGCTCACATACTTAATTAACACCCTGTATAGAAATACGGTTGTAATAGCTATACAGTACGAGTAGGCATGCGAAATGAATATCGGCGAAAATTTTATCTTTTTACTAACGATTTTCTCTTTTAAATGCCGAAGCGAACAGGTTTTCGGTTAAAATAGTTATCCCACTGACAGGAAAAAAGGAATCCATATAACGTCTGGCAACAGACGCCATTCAAATCTGGCAACTTGTAGTCATAGACATAACCTCGCTGTCATGTAAAAGGAACCTAGAAATGGGGAATAATTCTCCTCAAAACACCAAAATTCTGTACAGGAAGCAATCCATAAAATTGGAGAATCACTTTCTTCAACGCAGGTGATAAATCCCTCAAAGGATGTTTAAAATAAAACTATATTTCACCACACGTTTAAACAGCAGCCTAAAACCCATTCGCCAGTGAACCACATACTTCTATACATATAGGTACCAAGCACTGCATATCTTTTACATTGAATGACCTTGTTCCCAAAAAGAGGGGATAAAAAGTGTACATGTTGCACTTTGTCAATTTTGCGCAAACTCGAAAATTTAGCGGATTATTTCAAATGAAATTTAATAAGTGATGTACTATTAACAGAGCAAAATTACCAATTGTTATTTTGTATATCTAATTATACAACTTGTTAATTGTTATTTATGAAAATATTAGATAGTGAATGTAAAATAAAATGGGTACAATAAAACGTAATCCAGAAGAGAATAAAAGTGATTTATATATATAAAATAGCAAACAATTTTTGAAATTTAAAATCAATACATCTTCACAAAAATTCATATAAAAATACACATACATGTACAAATATACCTACATACATAAAAATGATAACGAGTTATCTACCTTAACTAATACTTATATAAAAATAATAATAAAAATAAATCATATAAATATCAATCATATTAACCTAAGTGTTTCGTGATTCAAGGTACCAGATTCAATTTGATTTTTTAACGTATGCTAAATATCAAGTCTTATTTTATTAAATATACAAAACTAGTCAAGATCTTAGAACACATTGAAGCAATGCCGGTTTTATTCTTGTGACATTTACAAAAAATATATACTACTCGACTCCTTTTAGTATATAACAGTGAGTTCACCATGAAACTTCTAAGGTTGTCAATGTATCTATTAGAAGTAAGTTTACAAAACTAGATACATTTTGTAATAAACACGAAGTCTCATGCATTAGCAATATGTGGAATTTCTAGCTACTGATTGGACACGTAAAAATTTGCTTCAGCCAATTTCATTACCCTTAATTAATAAAAATAATCATCGATCAATAAAACCTTAAGTATCCATAGGTTGTAAAGATATACATTTTTACTTATAAACAAATTTTGTCTTCTTTTTTTGCTAGAATCATCGGTTCATGCCAACTTGTTCCTCTTTTCTTTAAGTCTTCTGCCACTACTTGGTCCCATGTTTTTTATGGGTCTGCCTCGTTCTCTCTTTCCTTTTTTTTTTTTGTTTACCAAATCATTTTCGGCTGTCTTTCTGTTCATAACCTACCTTTGGAAATGACAATGGCGTTAATCGACAAACCGACCAATGGGAAAATGATCACATAGCGCATGCGTATAACACTCAAAGTGCAACACCCCCACTTTTTGGCTTCAATTCCCTTCCAAAATGCTTTGCATATGTATAGAAGTAAGTATGTGCAGTGAACTGAACTTTTTGACAGTCCCTCGATAATCTTCAGAAAATAAGACCCTCAATCAGGGCAGCACCTGATAATGTAGCTGGTTGCATACTAACAACCGCGTCAGTCGTGAATTAATTAATAGCTGTATAGGAACAAAATAAAACTGTGACAAACCCTCCTTACGAATACTGTCACCATTAATTTTGTGGAACTTCCTAAACCTTCTACAACTTAGATTCACTAGAACTACCCGCTTAGGTGACTTTGTAGTTACTTAACAGGACATATTCTAAGTTCCAAGTGTATATCCAATTTTCGCTCAACTTTCCTACCGGAACCACGAAGCACACCCCAATCACTCTACGCAGAGCCAATCCTGGCCAAACTAGAGGCCATGGTCGCAACTACCCTGAAGTAAAACGCATGTTTCAGAACATACAATTTTCGAATAATTTTTGTTGCCCCCGCTTCGAAGTTTCCAGCTATCCCTAATTATTATCAAAGCCACACCAGACGACACTGACGGAGACCGATGCTGTTGGCAAGCCAACCGCCAACGACATGCTACAGAGATAAAAAAAATCATCCTAGTTTCTAATTTCGGAAAATAAAATGTTCTCCGAAAAATGCGAGTTTCGAACTGGAAAACCGCAATACAAAGTCGCATTACCACGTACAAATCCATCACCTTCCAGCCGAGAGATCCTATTGTCAATATCTAAAGCAGACTTCGCTACAGGACCTCTGTGGACCCATCAAGGACATCGAACGCCAGCCCTGGTGCTCTACAGTTCATTAACTAGGACTGGAACCTGGTTAGTACATGTAGTACAACACAAAATGACTTACATACACATACTCATTTATTGTTATTAACAGAATTTCTGTTAATCCGTTTTTTAATCATTGTTAAAAAATTTCACAAATTTTTGCAAACACACTGCTCAAGGTCTAGATCTCAGTTTTAGACTCCCAACCACCCAAGCATTGTCCAATCCTGCGGTGAAGATCCCATCAGATACATCAAGTTCCTTGAAGCTTCCCAAACCATAAGTACTCCAGGAGGCCTACACAAGCCTGGAAGCTTCTAAATTTTCAGGTACTCTGCAGATACCTCAAAACGGTGCAAGAGGCAAGGCAAAGCTAAAGACAGTGATGTTAGAGACAATAGTACTCATACTCGAAGTGGTCAAAAACATTTTTCCACGCAACTAGGCTCAGTTGAAAGCTTCCAAACCCGTGCCATTCCGAGGGTGTGCCAAGAGTGGAAAAAGATAAACAGATTAGAGGGAGATCTCAAGGCGACAACTGGCCACTCATCAGAGCCATCGACTAATTCTTAACACCTTACTCTGGAACACAAATCTTCTCATGGCATGTCCATGATCCAAGGCCGTACTAGACTACTGGACTCTTGCCGCTTTTCAGCACCTTCCGCTTAGTTTGTGATTTGTCCAAAATCATTAGAAGGTATTCGCGCACTAATTACAAATTAAAATTTCCTTATTTGGTACCACGAGTAAAAAAGACAAACAACACAAAGGACTAAAACTTTCAAAAATCAATTGCCTCAAATCGGGCCTTTACATGTATCAATGCATGAAGTACCTTCCACGAGCGGCAGGTGATGACATGAATCCCCTGACCGCCTTTTCATGCTACCACCACCAATACCGCCACCACCACCCATATACAGGGGATGCAGAAGTGAATAACCCATACAATAAGAATTACAATAATGTTTCCTTAAAAAATGTATACACCTTTGGTATAAATGAGGTTCGAGAGCGGGAAGAGGAACAAAAACAAGAGAAGCGGCAAGAAGAGAACGGTCGAGAGTCGTGAGTCGTTAGCATCGATAGTAAAAGTAACAATAGAAACCGTAGATTGTGTAGTGATATAATTACATGTAGTAGAGTACAAAAATAAAGATCAGTAGTGTACAACAGCTTGATCCCCTTATCCATCTCACCCAAGAAGCCACCCAGACTGCCCTCTGCGTTGGGAGGAAACAAAAGCCAACACCTTCAAAAATTGTTTATTTATTTGATTGATATTAATGCAATTTGATGTAGATGGGTTTTTAAGATATACGAGTCCACTAAAATACTACTACCTCATAACAACTGACTGAAAAGTTCACAAAACATGAATTAGTATATGAATGTGTTCGTATTTAACAAATGAGGTTAGAATTAAAAATATTAAGTAAAAAATAGCTAAAAGACGAAGCTGAATATATTTGAATACGATCTGGATGTGTTTGCCAATATTCGGGTAGCAAAATTCGAAAATTTTGCATTTTTTGACAAGTTGGAAATGTTTTCCTGTTATAGGAACATGTAAAAACGTAACCATAAACCAGGGTTGGCAAAATTCTTGTTTTTTTTAAAATAAAACAAAAAAGCATGTTTTTTTTATTACTTTGAAAAAATACATGTTTAAAACAAAAAAAAACTATTTTTAACAATTTAATTTTGTAAAGATATTGGAATGTATGCATGAATAAAAAAATTGTTGAATTCTTTGAGTGCGCTGAACCCCCACTCATTTTCCTTTATCGCGAATGCGCGTTATGTATTCTCTATTCCACAGTTTGGACTGCCACTTTGCTATTTGAATAGCAGATGCACGTGCGCCTGTTTTATTTTATTATTTACATTCCTCGTTAGTGCTAGTCTATGAATTATGTGGTCTCTGGCATATCGAGTGCAAAAACTTTGCATAAAACTTGTTGATATCACATTTACGTTTAAAAAATATAAAAAATGAATACAGGTGATAGGAAAAAATATATGATTTGGAATAAGTTAAATTAACGTCGAAGGTAAACTAAGAGTAAAGTATAAAAAATGTCACAAAGAAATGGTCGTTGGTAGCACGAATGAGAAATCACGTGAAGAACTGTTATATTTTAGAAGAAATAGAAAATAAAAGTAGGTTTCAGAGGCATTCTGAAAATTAGTAACAATTTTGAAGTCGCTCAATCGCAAATATAAAGATAAATAGGATGTTAATATTATTAACTGAGACTAAGAGGCAATTTTATATTATACCTTACTTACCTATACTGATAAAAAATGTAATATGCAAATATTATGTTCCATATTTTTGTCTGTACAGTTATTATAGTCCACAGTACAGGCCCCCCCTGGAAAGTTGATTACCACATAGTTTATAACTCCTGAGGCGCTTCGTTTTGACGAGTCTACCACATATTTCCTCTGTGACTTCTCGATTCCTCCGCTTTTCCACTCGGAAAAGTCCAAAAACATGGCAATTTCCCGGGGTCTTGAAAAGTCAAGACCATATCTTTTATTTTTAGCTTAAGTAACTGGCAATTTTGTTGCAAATGCCGATTTAAATTTGTCCGACAGAAATTCTTCCGACAATAACAGGGTATTGAAAATCAATTACCACATAGGTAATTTTTAGTAAAATTAATTGTAAATAATTAATTCAGTCAAAAAGTATTGTTGTCCAACAAATTTCAAGCCGCGTTTTTTTAGTCCGACATCTGGAAATCGGAATTTTCACGGAGTATGAAAAATCGTTTACCACATATCTAATTTTCATTTTTTCCACTTTTAAATTTAATGTATTTAATTGTGATATAAGTGTCCGACGATTTAATGTCCGCAAATTATTAAAAAATCAATAAATCAATAAACGTGATGAAATTTAATTTTTTCACTCCAAAAATTTCATATTTATAAATGGTTATTAATTATTATTATGTAAATTATTATTTGTTTCAAATAAATAATTATAATATTGCTTATTTTATGCTTAAAAATTTAAAAGTTATAAACAAATGAAGTTATTTTTGAGGCGATTAATACGATCTTAGTGCATAATGCATTATTTCTAAATAAATTAATATTATACTTGATATAAAAATCCTTTTTTCTCTTTCAAGTTTTCATTCGCGTTTATTATTTTTCTTTACAAAAATTTTCCTATTTTTCTAAAAGAAAATCCCAAAACTTTTGTGCATAATTTTTTTACACCATACATACTTTTTTGAAATTGTTTAATTCTTTTCTCGCTATTTATTTGGCTAAATTGAGCATATAGAGATTTACAATTACAAGAATAAAACGAAAAATATATACAGGGTGTTTCAGAAAGACCTCCCATAAATAAAGGGGATGATAGTACGACAAAAAATGAGAATTTTTTGTCCTATGAACTATATGTCTATCTCCTCTTGTTTTCGAGATACAGAGACAAAATAAAAATTTTTAAATAACATTTTTATGAAAATTTCCAAACGGTGCGAAATATTTTTATGAAATTTGGTAGTCCGGGGTTTTTAAGGGTGCCATATACGCTAGTCTAATTATTTTTTTGTATACTTCATAGAGGGCGTAGTTATGCTACATTCTTATTACATTTTAAGTTCTATTTTTTTTAAGGTTAGGTTTTTTACCATTCGGGCTCCAATTTCTATTGTACAATTTTATTTTCCAAAAATAATGTACTCTTGAAAGAACTTCCTTATGTGGACTATTTTAGAGAAAAAAGGCTTTTAATTAAACTCTTACAATATTACACTATAAAATAAGTGAGTTTTCTCAAAGTAAGCTTGAGCTTTGAGAAAAGTCACTTATTTTATACACCGTAATATTGTAAGAGTTTAATTAAAAGCCTTTGTTCTCGAAAATCGCCCACATTAGGAAGTTCTAAGAGTACATTGTTTTTAGAAAATAAAATTGTACATTAGAATTTGGAGCCCGAATGGTAAAAAACCTAACCTTAAAAAAGTAGAACCTAATATGTAATAGGAATGTAGCATAACTAGCGCCCTCTACGAAATATATAAAAAATAATTAGACCATCGTATTTGGCATCCTTAAAAACCTTGGAATACCAAATTTCATAAAAATATTTCGCACCGTTTGGAAATTTTCATAAAAATGTTATTTAAAAATATTTTGTCGCTCTGTATCTCGAAAACAAGAGGAGATAGACATATAGTTCATATGACAAAAAATTCTAATTTTTTTGTCGTCCTCACCCCCTTTATTTACGGGAGGTCTTTCTGAAACACCCTGTATTGTATATTTATATGGAATTTTGCTTAATACATGAAAATACCTTATTAGAAATTATAAATACATTTTTTACGAAATTTTTTTCATCATTTTTTGTCGGACTGACGATTTGCGGATATATTTTTGTCGGACATTACAATTTTTGCTTATGAAAAACACTTTTCTATCGTTTGTTAGTTTTGTCCGACATGTGGTAATCGATTTATCATACCCCGTGAAAATTCCGATTTTCAGCTATCGGACTGAAAAAACGCGGCTTGAAATTTGTTGGACAACAATACTTTTTGACTGAATTAATTATTTACAATTATTTTTACTAAAAATTACCTATGTGGTAATTTTCAATACCTGTTATTTTGGCATGTTTCGACCGGTAGACACGCCAATGTCGGAAGAATTTCTGTCGGACAATATTAAATCGGCATTTGCAACAAAATTTCCAGTTACTTAAGCTAAAGATAGAAGATGTGGTCTTGAGTTTTCAAGACCCCGGGAAATTGCCATGTTTTTGGACTTTTCCGAGTGGAAAAGCGGAGGAATCGAGAAAAGTAGCAGAGGAAATATGTGGTAGACTCGTCAAAAGGATGCACCTCAGGAGTTATAAAGTATGTGGTAATCAACTTTCCAGAGGGGGCCTGTACTGTGGACTATTACAGTTGTCTAGTTTTTATAAATGCTGAATAAAGTACTTCAATATCTCATGTTGTTTAAATAATTAAAAAATCATGTTTTAAACAATTGTTTAAAACGTGTTTAAAACGAATGTATATTAAACAGCAGTTTCTGTTCTAAACAAATAGAAAACATTTGTTTAGAACATTTTGTTTAAAACATGCCAACCCTGCCATAAACTAACTATTCCTTCTATCTGACAACGTAATAATTCCCTGTAGTAATCAGAAAGTGATCATAATTTATAAAATACGGAGTAAACTCCTCGATAATTATTTTATACAAGTACCTACGACATAAAGCCCCATATAATGAAGTGTGTCGAGCTGTTTGAAAAAGCGTACGTCACGGGCTATAACATCCTCTAGATGTTCTGATTAGTAGGGGTTGTAAATATCACTGACTCTAACCCACAAGGGACGTACGTATCATTATAGTAGACTTTATAAACTATTATTTTAGTCTGAAGTCCCAGCCCAAAAATATATGTATATATAGCAGATATGCTTGGTCGTGACTTATTAACAATTTATCTTCCTTCGGTGTAAATTCAGTACGAACAAAGGATACCATGTGTTGATTACATACAGTTTCAAATGGGCAATGAAGTTTTACAAAAATATTTTATCAAAGTACCGTAAACCGCACCTTTCATTCAAGTGAGTATAAGAACAAAATTAAATAAAAATAAAAATGTGTTATAGATGTCACTATTTGTTATTTACATGAAATTGTAATATATGCAGGGGTATTCACATGACATTCTATCCCTTTATCTTATTTGGCATTGTATTTAGAAGAAAATGATAAAAAAGATTGAAGTCTTAAGAAATTTCTTGTGATCACAAAGAATAACATATAAGAAAGGAGGAATTTTTTTATTACAATGAATATATACATAGGTATATTTGCTTTGACAATTTGCATAAAATATTAATTGACCTTCCACAATGGACAAACTCAAAATTGACATGATACCAATAGATATTTGTGTTTTTCCGCTATTAAATTCATTAAACAGATCTTTAAATTTTTTATTGCGGAAAAAACATCCTATAAAAGGTGGTTTATAATAACTCCAATCCGTTGTAGACAAAGGACATTTTTTTAAACAAAATTGTTTTAAGGGAAAATTTTCTGATATGCAAGAAGTGCTGATTTCACCTCAATGTAATTTTCCCCACGGGGGACTTTGGACGATAAAGTAAACAACGAATAAGAAGGAGAACCAAATAATTTATATTACCTAAGAGAAAAAAATACTGAACTGAAAGTTAGTACTGTCAATGAGATGGATAATAAGAGTATTATAAAAATTCGATATACCTATCCTTTGTGTAGAACAAAATGAAGGTATTTAAAAAAATCTTTATAAGATAAAGGTTTGTTTAATAAATTTAACAGCGCACACACACGTGCACACGCAGATACGCACACACGCATTTATTGTGCAGATTTGTAAATAAACTAAAATATTGTGCAAACTGTCAAAACAAATGTATAGATATCATACATTATTATTGTAGCAAAAAGAGAGGACTTCAAAAAAATATACGGGGTATATCATACAAAGAAACATTTTTTTTTTAATTTCGTAAGAAAATGTAGATAAGATTTTAGTATTACTATTTTTATGAAGGTTATTATTGGAGATTTTTTTCTATTCATAGGTGAGAAAACCACCGAAGAATAATCTAGCTATTTTGGTGTCTCCCTACAAACATGGTGCAGGTAGCAATAACCATTTAAATTTCGCTCAGACACACCATGTTTTTAGACGTCAAAATAGATACATCATTAATTTATCGCATAGGTACTGATGAGAATTAATAAGTTTTGCTAACAATTGATCTTAGCTGTTTAATAGATATCGTGAGTGTAATTCAATGCTGGTCGGGGTATTATCCCACAGAATAGTTGTTTCCCACATTATTATTACTTAAAAAAAACGAAAATACAAAATAAAAAACTAAATGTTTGAACCCCTTATTGGTACAGGTCTTAGGCAAATGTCCGTATTACACAGTGGAAAGCGTGGCGTTGCATGTACAGTGCATCTTATTGAATGTCATGTAGGATGTATTAATTTATTATTAACATTAGAAACGTGACCACTTTTTGAGAGATCTTCAGATCTAAACAGATGTTCGTTATTTTTAGTTTTGAATTTAATAATCAAAATTTTGGTAATCTCTGTAGCGTCAACATTTGGGCGTTTTCTAAAATATTATAATTTATCGTATAGATATTTATAGATATAGAAATATAAAGTTAGTTAAACTTAACTAAAAACAAATGCAGTATTATACAAAACGTTGGTACCGTTGTTTATAGCTGACTATTGAATAAATTCATTAGTCCCTAAACACTTGTTCAAAAATAGGGTGTCTTGATTTTTCTTGTAGAACATATTTCCAAATACTAGGTAGGTACATATTTATTTAAATTACTTGTTCTAAAAACATAAAAATTAAATATCTATAAATATTTAAAATATTTCCCATATGAAGGCACAACTGACATGTATTTGTCTAATTATGAGTAAGACCGGTGCTTTGTTAAGGTGGCTAGAAAACAATTTTTATTTTATAATATAAATAAAAAGTTTTTAGACCATATATTGTAAATTATTGTATTTTACTCTTTATTAAGATATTAAGCTAATTCAAACACATCACAGCAAATCAAGTCAAACAACATACATCAAACCTTACAGACAAGATAGGTAGCTAACTGTTGGTACTGCAGGAAACAACTACTTACAGTCCCAACTATTATTGAATTACACCACACTAGTACTAACTACACAAGTAAAAAATAATTATTCAAAATAAAATGAAATGTTTAAATAATTAATAGAAGAACACGTATCTGATATGATTACATTCTCAAATAATCATTTAGAGAAACATCCTATATACTTACTCTCACCTTTGACAAAGTTTGATCACGGAAAAAACAGCTGCTACAAAGAGATTTTTTTGTTTTCACATTTACTTGGAATTGCTTCATCAGGCAGCTTCCCTTCTTAATAAAGACTAAAAAGGTGTGATAATAAAATATATGTATTTATGAATGAAACTTAGTAAGAAAGGGCAAATAAGAAAAATATTTTAGATAGAACAAACAATTATAATCTATATAGGTATATAGATCATTTTTGACAAACGTCGTTTTTTTTTTAAATGTCATTATGTTTATAATTTTAATTTATATATAATTTTTTATGTTAATCAGTAACGAGAAGGGTACTCTTACAATTCGTCGGATTAGTGGTAAGTTGTAACAGAAACTAAGTTTTGAGGTTAATAATATTTTATTTTGAAGAGAAACTCGAAAATGACCACATCCGCTTGCCTGTCCACTGTCCAACCTACCTTTATAACATGATTTTAATTTGGCTCCGCAACAATCGTTTGTCGATTAAACTTTCTACAACCACTTTTTCTAAGAGATCCATGGCCCTTTTGATCCTACCTAAGTTTGTCTGTATTAGTGACATCCTCCTCGCTGCGATTCACTGATTTGAACCATCTCCGTATTTATTTGAATTATTTCCATTGTGATGATCGAAACAGTACAAAAAACTGTATATAAATAAATAAAATGTGCACAGATAAGATGTAAACAGGTGTATATGCGACAATTGACAAGAATAAACATAAATGTCACAAACTAATATATATGACAAACCGTTAGTATCTCTTGTTGGCCCTAGCCAATTGTCTAGCCTTTGAGAGGGCCTTACGGAATTCAAGACAAGCCCCTGATCCCGAAGCATATCCCTCCTTTTTGCAATTTTTGCAGCATACTACAATTTCTGCTGGTGTGCCCCCAACAGCGATAACATTGGTTTACTTCTTCCAACACCAGACAGGAAATAAGCCTAATTCTAATCTTCCCAACCTTTAGCAGCGATTTTGCTTTAACCGGCGGTAATCCCACCCTAGTTACCACCTTAACACGGCCGCATCTCATCCAGCCTGTACTTGCTTGGGTCCATGTCAATCTCCCTTGATATTGCCTTCTTTGGTAACCAAGTCGTCTATATCTTTGATGACGACTATCTTGTTCTGCTTTCCCCCCATAGGTTTAACATGTTCACTTCCCACTAAATTAAAGCTCCAATTTAAGTTTCCCTATAGCCTCCTTGTCCACTTTGTCCATGACTATAAGCAAGCCTTCCTCCTAGGATTTTCTTATCGTTCTTCTACCCTTTGTCGCGTCTGAGATTGGGGCCACCGTGTCCTTCACTTCCCTGAGGAGTTCCGGCAAGCTACTCCCCTCTTTTCTTACAAGAACTGCTTCCGTGGTTCTTGGTTTGGGCTTGACCAGGCGTTCGACGTAAATCAGACATTTCATGTCCGCATCTTTGAAGATGATCTTAGCGATTTTCCTCATCTCACAGCCATTTTGGTCGATCGTTGGTGGGTACATTGCCAACCTCTTCCGTCCATCCCGCTACATGCGCCCTCTAATACTGACCAGGACCTCGTACCCATGTGGAAAATTTATTTCAACCTTGTACACCTACTTGGTTGACCCTTTCAATGGGTCCCTCTCTAGTCTTCCTGATTTTTATAGAGAGTGCAGCTAAGCTACCCTCCACACGAACCAGCACGCCTATAGGCGGGGCAGGTCCACGGAGACGGCCTTACATAGTGTCACACATAAAGTAGAGAAGGCCCTTCAGTACAAGGAGCACATCGCCTATCGTGGTCGAATGGGTGAGTTCCGCATTGAAGGAAAGGAAAGTTAGTGCAGTCATGGATGACTGTCGTAGGGACCTGGGAGTGGGAGGGGGATGCCCTCAAGGCAGCTGCCTCTCCCCGCTTCTATGGTGCCTAGTAATGGACGGTCTTCTGGAACGCCTAACCTCGGAGGGATACAGTGATGCCCAGGCTTACGCCGATGATGGCGTGGTTCTAGTCGCGGGCCGGTTTTTGGACGTGGTATGCGACAGAATGCAGGGAGCCTGTAGGATCATAGAGAGGTGATGCGAGGAGATGGGGCTCTCAGTCAACTCAAAGAAGACTGAGATGATCCTATTTACAAGGAGAAGGAAGATAGGTGATTTCAGGGCTCCAACCATGTATGGGAGGCCCCTGACTTTGGTCAGGGAAGTCAAATACTTGGGGGTAATCTTGGACAGCAAACTGTCGTGGGGGCCACAGGTTGAGATGATTACCCGGAAATCAGTGGCAACCCTCTGGTAGTTAAGGAAGGTAGTTGGCAAAAACTGGGGACTCAATCCAAGGGTGCTTCACTGGGTGTACACGGCGGTGGTCAGGCCGAGGCTACAGTATGGGGCCTTGGTCTGGTGGCCGTGTGTGGACCGGGTGACGGTAGCCAGGAAGTTGGTGAGAATCCAGAGACTTGCCTGCTTAGGTATTACAGGGGCAATGAGGACGACCCCAACTGCCGCGTTAGAGGTCCTTCTGGGGCTGCCGACCCTTCCTACATGGATTATGAGGGAGGCGATGGCGGCATACCTTAGGATAAGGGACGCCGGCGGTTGGAGAGCTAAAGGACGCACTGAGGGCCATGCTGCCGTGGCCCTCAGGGCGGAGAGGGACATCCCAATATCCGCCATGAGGGTTACGGAAGCAGAGGACCGGCTTAGGTTAGGAAGGAAGTATGTCACCACTTCCCCTCGAGAGAGCAGTGGAAGCAGGATGGTGATATGTTCTCCCCGGGATCCCTAGTGTGCTATACTGATGGATCTCGGGTAGAAGACGAGTTTTCAGGAACAGGAATTTATCTGGAAGGCAGCGGCATCCAGGAAAGCTTTTCACTGGGTATGTATGCTACAGTCTTCCAGGCTGAGGTTTTTGCTATTTTGATGGTAGCAAGCAAGGAGGAGGTAAGGAATTGTGCAGAGGAGAAGATTTTTATCTGCTCCGACAGTCAGGCCGCGCTCAGAGCGGTTAGCTCCCCGAGGACTAGGTCTGCCCTTGTCCAAGAATGTGGAGACGCTCTAGAGTCATTGGCCAGACGAAAAGAAGTAGAGTTGGTTTGGGTCCCAGGCCATAGGGGCATCCCTGGTAACGAGAGGGCGGATCAATTAGCTCGTCTTGGGTCCAGGGACCTGAACCAATCTTAGGTATCACACGAGGCAGCATTAATGCTCAATAAGTGGGCCTATCAAACTTTAGGTCTGGATTGGAGGAGAAATAGAGGATGCAGGCAGGCTCATAGTTTTATACATGGACCTAGCAAATCCAAGACAAGATGGCTGCTGTGCCTCAGTCGAAGAGCCCTAAACCAAATGGTAGGGGTTCTGACAGGCCACTGCAGACTTAGGAGGCATTTAAGCTTAATAGGAATTGAGGAGGACCCTCTATGCCCGAAATGTGGCGAAGGGGAAGACACCCCTGTCCACCTTCTGGGACAGTGTGCAGCCTTTGGGAAAATAAGACATAAAGTCTTTGGTGCTGATGAGCTGCAGGGGGTTGAGGTGAGAGACCTTCCATGGACCAAAATCCTGGCGTTCATTAGGGCGGCCGGGTAGGTTCGAGGAGGGTCAGAGGCAGAGAGTGGTCAGGTGATGGGACGGCGGGGTAGGCAAAAAGGGCCCACTTGTGGCCTAATTGCCAGGCTGAGGCCGCCCCTATACTACCACTACTACTACTAAGCTACCCTCAAAATCAACGGCATCAGGGAATCTGTTTAAAAGAGCTCCTCTGATTTCGTCGTTGGCGTTCCCTTCCGCGTCTGGCTCCGTCAGGATGACTAGGCCCGCGGACCTGTCAGCCTTGAGTGGCAAGTCCTTCTCACAAACGCCACTTTATAGAAAGCTTCCGGAAGTTTATAGTCCGCAAGGCTTTGGATACTCTTATAACCTTTGACCCCCTTCATCCTCTCGTCGTCGATCACTCAGATTCCACTCTCACTGATATTCTTTTTAAGGAGTTAGCATCCATCCAGGCCGTCAGTGTTCTTAGAGTCGCCGCAGCCTTCTTGATTTCTTTTTTGTGTTGCGCAACATTCACAGTGATTTTTATTTCCTCCTCCACCTTTCGGATGATGCCCCCGATCCACCCCGCCGAACCCCTTTTTGTATGGAACTCTCAACTTTAACACAACCTAACTCAACTTTAATCCAGCCTAACTCAAATTTAACACAATCTAACACCATTTTAACCTAACCTAACTCAACTCTAACACAACTGATCACAATGTAACCTAACCTAACTCAACTTGTATATGATGCCTGCTGAATAATAATTTATTTTAATAAAAAAATAACTACTCTTGCTCAACAAATTATGTACTCTCAATATACTACCAATAATTAATTAATTCATTTGCTATGTTAAAGTATTCAAATATGTTATTGGCAAATGAGCATAAAACTTAGAGGAATAAATGTTTCTATTTGTTTTTAAAATAAATATTTTTTATTTTTCTGCTATTCTTACAAAAATATATTCGTATACCTTATTTCCGATGATCACAGATGAATGAGAGTGGAAGAACTTCAATGATATCACGAATTGCAAAGGAATGATCGATGAAGGACGTTAGAATTTTTAAAAATTTTTCTCGAAAACTACGTTTGACCGCACAAAAAATAACTTCCCTCGAAAATAGAGGGATAGGTAAATTTTTGTGACGATTTGAGGTTTTTACGATATAGTAAATAATTACCAAATCTTGCACTCTATTCAGGAGTTCCGACATTTAAATTATTCTATCTCTCATTGTGTCATACTGGTGCTGTTGCTGTTACTGTTGCCACTAATACACTGAATGGATATGTGCTCTAAGACCCGCTCAGACTCTCTCTCCCGCCCACCTCTCCCTGCTCAGTACAGAGTTCAGTAATATGTTTTAGTGTATTTAAAATATATAAATAAAATCTTGTCTCTGTTAACAATAATGTGATATATAGCATAGATATTCTACTTAGTGCAGCGTAAATTAATATTGTTATACTTATTACAAAGAAATTTTAAGCTAGATAACATTAAATCGTTAATTCTACTGTAGCCATACGGCTCCAAGTTAATGATAATATTATTAGGTGAATAGGACTCCATCCATCTCTTTTTTCCAATTCTTTCACGAGCACCGGTGCTAACACATTATTGACTATGATATCGTCCATTGTATAGTAAATTGTATCATAATGACCATCATCTAGACCGAGCACGTGAGTCACAGTCTACTTGACTTGGAATTTTCCGCTCCTCCGAAATTTGATAATAGGAGTGTTGAAATTTAACATGAATGTAATACAGGATGGTATAATAATTCTTTTGAAAAATCCAGTTGTCGTATGGGTACGAATCTGAATTTAGAAAAAACCTACGAGCCGACTGGAAGCAGAAATTTATGAACCTAGATTTCTCAAACTGTGAAGAAGTCTTTATACTCCACATATGTACGTTTCTGTTTAAGTATTTAAACAATTTCAAATGTCCCACATTAGCCACCGATACATTCCTCACATTCTACAAACAATAGCGTTCATATCCGTGGAGTTGTAGATAAGTACCAGCTCCTGCCTCAAATTTACGATAATTTTCTGGAAATATGCGAATTCGATGAAGGATGCTTACATCGAATTTACCCAACGGTGAAATGATCGACACTCCAGCCGAGATTTTCCAACACGATACTTTCGTTTTGACTGATTGAGTTCATCATCACGGTCATAAGACCCTGATCTATCTACAGGAGTATCATCAAATCGTATCGGATTTTGTGGAGCAGCAGCGAACTGCCCATCCTTTCGAATTTTACCATCGTCGAAACGAGATATCAGCTTTGCACAGCTCTGATACACATATAATAATTCGAACCAATATGCGTATTTTATTACTGAATATGAATCCGGATTCATCGTTGTTCACTTGGTTGCTGTATGCGGACTGTGAGAACACTTCTCGAAATTTACCATGGCATTTTTAAAGAACGGTTTCTCCAACACATTTAAAATATGTTAATTAATTGCGACGCGACGATGCACTAGTACCTTGTATCTTAAGAGTACAAAAACTTGCAATGTGAACCCTTTAAAAGTCACAGGCAGACTAATTGGTTCGGCTCCAGGTGCTGCTTTCAAAGGGTTTTCACTGTGAAGAAAGTCCAAAGCCGCTTTGAATATTAAATTCCACTGTTCTTCAGGTACAATCTTATGGTGATTACTTTTTCACTGGAATTGACCAAAATCGACATCTTGATCCACTATTTTAGCTGTTTAGCTGTTTTAGCTCTAGAAGCATCGCTTGTTGACTGGCAGGATATTTGCTGCATAATCTATTGGCCTGGAAGGACGCTCGGGAAAAATTCGTTTATGACCATTAATGAAACTTTTAATGGTCCACTTTTAGGTTGTAAGATTTGCAGTTTATTTTTTATTTATGAGCCGTTATTCCAGGTTTATTATTAACTAGATAGAGTCCTTATTTAAGTTTGTACGATGCGATACTCTACTCCAGCAAGTCGCGGTTCGTGTGCAAATGACTCCCATCGTAACTAGTGTGTCAGGTGGGAATCGAAGCGACAAATCCAGACCGCAGAGACTAGAAACAGCAGTTCGTAATCAGAACTCAACTCCAAGAACCAGCAATAGTTTCAGTCATAGGACACAGGCAGACGAGTAAGATTATTTTCCTTTACTTATTTATCCGATCCTACCGAAGTACAAGTTCCAAAAGATTTATATGCTTTTAAGAGTAAAATTTCTGTGGCCCCGAGAAGAATATTCTCGGTAACTTGCAGAGTCCACCATCCCTTTTCCACCTACATGAGAGCACCATTTTCAGGGAGCCTTCGGGTTTACTGTGATAAATAAACACTATCTCCGAGTTGTTCGTGTATATAGGATACGTATATTTTTCATTGATCGGCTGTGATAAACACCTTCCAAGATCGATTTTACCTAGATTAAAGATAAATGATAACACTGACTACATAATTAGAAAAATAAATAATAGCATTTTGTATAATTATCTAATGGAAAACATAGATTCATAATGCTCATGTATGCTTGTGAAAGTACAACAATTGCACTGAAGCAAAAAGGACAATAAATAACAGAAAAAGATTTTCAATTGTCAAGGAAACCAGGATGACAAATACGAGTGGTAAAAAAGACAAATTGAGACAAGCTATGGGTAGAACAACCCAATACATTCTACCAAATTAAAAAAAATCTTTAACAAAAAAGTTCTTCATATAAATGACATGAACAATCAACCAGTACACGGAACGCTTGAAATATTGAAACAGAGACTTGCAGTTTACTTTGCTTAAAAACATAAATAATCAAATGAAAGAAATTTAATGTTTAGAAATAGAGAAAAACAGTTTTATGACATGATGCAATAGAACTGATATAACACTACCAAGTAAAGAACAAATAACAAAGTATTTGAATAACATATGGGACAGTCCAGTACATTATAATGAACATGCTAAATGGTTAAAAGATGTAACCAAGAGACACAACGTACCCCAGCGCAAGTAGAACATTTCATCACAGACGGAAAACTGACATCGATAATCATGAAAACATTATAATCGGAAATGTCCAGGTGAAGACAACATACATAAACTGGTCCAAACAATTCGTACAACTAGAGCTCACACCAATAATGATAGGTAAAATATTCTTAAAACCCAAGAACGAAGAAACACGAAATCCTGCCAGTTATAGACCGAGTACATGTTTGCCAACACTATACAGGGTGGCATAAAAGTATGGGAACCCCAAAGAATCTCGCGAGATATGCATTTTTCGGAAAAACCAACCATAGGGAAAGTTAGGATTTTTCCCTGGCTATTCAATGGTGACCATGCCATGACCACTGACCACTGACCACGTGGTCATTATTGGGTCAAGAAGATTTTTTAATGGGAACCAACCCTTTTTGACCTCGGAAATGGAAAGAGCGTAAAATTTTACGTTCAGATATGAATTTGACCATTTAAAAAATTTCCAAATGGCGGCGAAATCAAGATGCCGGACGAAATTTTTGAAAGTTAACCGATTGTCACCAAATTTTCATATTTTAATGTCTTGCTTATATTTAATAAACCTACACAATAATTTAAATATATTTATTATGATTTAAGTAATGGTAGTTTATTTAATATTTGTCTTTTAGTAGATTTCACTAAATTAAATATTTTAACTTCATGATTTATTCTCACATCGATATACTTTTCACATACAGTCCTCACAAGTTCTTATGCATATTTTTAAATACAATCATCAGATTCAAAAAGTGTTTTAATACATGATACACAATTTTATTTTTCTGTAGCTTGGGTGTACTGTTGTTAGTTATTAAAAATACATATTATTTTTTCTGTTTCTTAAATTGTCATTTTCCTTTTTTAAACGACGTTTATCTTCTACGGGTTATCTTTTTTTTTTGTTTTTTGGAAATGAAGGAAAACCCCCTAACTTCATACATATTTTATTTCTTCTTTCTTGGGGTATCTTCACTAAAATGTTTATATAATCCTTTTCGTACTTTTCATTATCCGTAATATTCAAAGTTGACATCGAAGATGTACTGCTTAGGTCAGAATATGATGACTGCGACGTGGTAGGTTAGCTGATAGGAGACGTAAAAGAATCTGAAGATTGGGACTATTCATGTTCATAAAAAACTATTAGTGAAGATAATATTATAAAATTATGTAGTGATCATTAAAATGTTCACTAAGTATTGGTTCATTAAGTATTTTTAATAGCCATCATGAAAATAAACACCAATTGTGACAAAAAACTAATTGTAAATAGCCAGTAGATAATAATATGAGCCTGTATATTTACATCAGTTAATAACGTGGGCACTAAAAAACATGAAGCCAACACTGGAAACAAGTGCACGTGAGATGGAGAATGCTGCGGAAGCCGTCGAAATGCCATAAAATATTTTTATATTATTACTTACCTAAGGAATGAAATTTCAGCACTATTGTGATCAGATCTGCTATTACAATCGTCAACGATACACTGCCCCATGATTGCACAAATAAAAACAATATATTTAATAAAATACTAACAATGTTAACACAGCGAATGTCTAACAGCGACTGAGAGCGCGAGTCTGGCTGGGCTGAAGTTGGGCTGATGGTTGACTTCACCGGCTTGCCTCTACAGTTCAGTCTATTTTATCTATGGTGTCAAGTATGGAAAACATTTCTGATTGTAGTTTATTATTTAAGATATCGCAAGTTGAGATCTTAAAATATCGCAATTTAAAAAAAATATTGGACAACTTTTACTACCTCGCACGTAAATGAACGTTTTCGCCCACTGTGCCCCGTCTCAATCCTTACATACTCCTTTGATGTAATAAAATGGTCCAAAATAAACTTAATATTAATATATTAACCAGAACACAACGAAAAATAGAAAACTACACCCCAACTCATGTAAAGAAGGAATAACATTAAGTAGAAAAGAAGAGGAAGAAGAATAGACTTAAAATAACTGAACGTCACACAGATAAAATTCTTAAGATCATATTGCCATAATAAAGAACATCCATTACATACAGTCCCAAATGATAAATGCAGAAAATTCCATTTATTTGTTGAAACAATCGATCATATATTATCGGGTTATAAACTATTAGCAAGTGTTGAGTATACAAATACGTATGCATATTACAGTAGTATGTACCTAAAATTATTATATATGGCAAATTATATTGTCCTATCAGTGAACTTTCTGAAACGTCATTTTGTTTTATGAAGTTTTCCTCTACCTGTTTGCGGAAATGTAGTAAACTTGACATGAAAAAATGAAAATAATAATGTATCCCTTACCTAATTCAAAATAAACAAAATAACAAGATTTAAACAAAACATTTCTCATTTCATCATAACTGTAATATTCGTCACTGGAAAAGAGTCCATATTTGAATGATCATGTAGTCCTTAGGAAACATTTTAAGAAAGAAATGTTGCCCTTATTTGTTTTGGTGAAAAATAGTTCTGAAAGTTTATCGCAATGTGATTGTTATTACTTCCACTTATTCTAGACAGTGCAGTTAGTACTCTACAATGATTATTTTTATCTAATTAGATTTGAATGACGTGTTGTGTAATAATCTAAATTAAATATATACTAAATTACAGCCGATTTAAAAATAGAGAAGCCAATTTAGAAGAGCCGCTTAATTTATTCTTACAAGCAGAATCGTTCCTGAATGCTTAACTGCATTATAGAGAATTAGTTAATTTACACAAATCATCAAGTATCCAATATAGAAACGGGAAAAGAAATTATTTACTTATTTATTTTCAAAAGGTATGAGATTAATTAAAATTAATTTATCATTACATTTATTGTAACAATAGTAGACAGAAAGAGGAGTTGCACTGCATAAAAAATATATAAAAATTCAATGGAAAATGTGTTTAAAATAGTTTTATTAAATGTTATAGATAAAAATATATCTATTTCATTATTGGAGGTAAATATGTTAATTAAACGATACAACACTGTAAATGGAGAATGTGATGTCTTGCGAACATATAATGCAAAAAAGTTTTCTCAATCGAGTGTTTCTAGCAGGGATATTCGAGTACATCAACGACGATAACTACATAATATGTAAATGTTTAAAATTTTGTATCAAAAAGACAAAATGGCGATAATTCATTTATTTTCTAATATAGCTATGTTTAATTGTATACTTAGATCATTTGTATGAACAAGAGACCTGTTATGCTTTTTGAAATTAAAAATTTGTAACAACCATTTCTACATCTTTTTTCTGTGTAAACAAAGTTGAGAATACCATAATAAAGAACCACATTTCAATTTTGATATAACTAATGATCTGTATATCATACTAATCAATATAAAATGCTTTCACTCTCTAAATACAGAATCCAATGTTTTATAAGCTGATGGAATAAGTTTTTCATTGTGTAGTTTATAGGACAGCCTATAGTCTGTTTAGAAACGAAAGAGAGTAATAAAAGCTCATTATGTATGCAAATCGTAAACAAATGTAGTACTGGTGCTTATATTCAATATTTTTATATTATGTATTTTCGGTATAGATGAGGTCTACTTTTAACAAAACTTTGTGCGATCGGACTGTACTAAATTCTAGCAGGTAGCTAAAATTTAATCCCCGACAATCCGTCTTTGTCTATGCCGCTTCAATTTCTCGGTCCATTTCTCTTACAGCATTTCAAAACATGAGGCTACTTTAAGCATCATAACCGGGTTAAGAGGGTTTTTAGTAATTCAAATAAAATTATTCAATATTATTATCAAAATATTTATTTAAATTTAATGAATGGACTTTTATTCCACACAAAAATATATGTATTTTGAAAATTCGAATTATGGTGAGTAAATGTAGTGCTGTATAAATGTACAATAAAGAAAATAAAAAAGTAGGTATATTAAAATTCATCCTCTGAATATTCTGATGAATTATCTTCGGCTCCTAGATTGATAACGATAGGTTCCACAGTAACGTCAATTAAATTATCGAGTTCCTACATTTTCTCCTCTTCTTTTTGTACATGATGTATACATCTTTGCCAGTTATCTGCAGTTACTCGTTCCAAGGAATTTTTTAACAAAATTTTCACGTTACTTAATTTAAACGTCGTATTATTTCACGCTACATCTTCTTTTACCTGCGCCCAGACTAAATCGATTGGGTTAAGTTCACAGTGATAAGGTGGTAACCGTAGTACCATTATTTGGCGATTTGTTGCCATTTCATCGATAACATATTTTTTCTGATCTTTATTAAGATTGACAAGTAGTGTCAAAAGTTCCTTTTTCACCATATTTGTTTCAAAAGAAATGTTTTTTCCGGATAACCATTGAATTATATCCAAGCAGATTTCCTCCAAGCAGTCGTAGGCGTCCGCTCGGTCTGTGAATGATAACTGACTCCTGCCCTATGATGTATCCAGTAAAATATACTAATGTACACCCATTACCTGTTAGCATTAGTGTTACCCGATAATTACCTGAAACGAAATATTAGCACGCCCATGGCAGGTTCTTATCTCGGGGTTTTATTACTCTCTTTCATTTCCAAACAGAGTATAGTGTCAATAGTGATCCCTAAATTTTTAATATTAATCTACTAATAATTTTTTATTCATTCCATAAGAATATATACACTTTTAACAATTTCCTGCATATGAAAGTTATCGTACATTTTCGTACATTAAAATCTGACTTATTAGCCTGACTTGGAGCTTTGAGGCTGAATTAGATTTGTATTGAGCAGAACAGATACTATTATATTTTACAGTAAATGATCGATCTTTGAAATATGGTATAAATAACATAATTAATTCTTTAGGAATTTTTAAAAACTCAACTTATTTGTTATAAGTAAATGATAAACATGCAACACAGGCCATTTAAAATAATCTTTTAAGACAAGAGAAGGGATGTACGCTTCGGTTTTAATTTCTTTATGGAATCACTATAATCTACTTCACACGTAATAGGTGGCATATCAAATTGTATATTTTCAACTCAAACAGTAATAATTAAATGAGGACAAATGAAATATACAAAAATAATGATCTGCTTACTCACCCGATTTTTACAGCATATGACATACTTGAAATCTTGTAGCTAATTTTTGAGTATTGGTATTGGGATCTTCTTCCACGGATTTTAGCCCTTAACTATCGTGGATATTTTGACACCCCAGTGACTAAATTGTTGTAAAAATAGTATATTCATATTATGATATACTTTTTTGTTGGTTTAGGTATTTTCCTAACTTAAGATTATCTTTAGTATAGTGGCAGTAGATATTGGTGAAAACTGTTTGTGAAAAACACACAGGGATCGGGGTGTGCAAGTACTTTACTGTACCAATTTTATTTCAAGTGAAAATCTTGCGTCGACCTTTGACTGAAAGTGAGTTGAAAAAACTCGCTCAAACCTTTTACAAGTGATGGAGATTAAGTTTCAGAAAACCCACTCTTTATCGAGGAAGATAGTGATTTTGAGTGATTGTGTTGGTGAACACAATGAACATTTATCGGAATCTGAACAGGAATCAGATTCTTCAAAATCTTCTATGCATTATGATCGATATATAACTGGAAGCGACAATAATAATGCGCGGTGAACTTACCATTACTTAAATAAATGGACACTTGATTATCTCGGAAGACTTCGATTCTGAAGTTTCAGGAATATTTTACATCCACAAATATCACGGTACATTGTTGATAACTGAATTATCCACAATTTGCAACCAGTGCCATCGCTAGCGGTGCGATCAACTGTTTGCTTTCTTCTAATTCTAAAATTCTAAAAGTCCTTTGAAACCCTTGTGAGAGCGACTCCCGCTTGTATTCAGGTCCAATTCTCTTTCATTCAATCTATCTGGTCTGTAATAGAGAAATATTTTTTGCTTTACATAAATCCATATTTTCTACGTTTGATGCTTCTTCTTTCGAAAATTATAGGAAACAAATTATTTTGGGAATACAGGCTATTCCCAATGAGTTGATTTCATTAGTAAGTCAAACTTGGACTTTTCGCAGGCGGCTGGTACGAGGTGTACGAAGTAGGTAAAGTCGACAAATAACTAGTTGCCTACCTACCTAGTATGTTTTTAGAGCACGTTTTGAATTTTTTATATTTCCTATACCTACTTAATTTTTTAAAACCAACACAAACCCCGCCCAATGAAAAATGAATAAAATAATTTAACAACATCTTTGAAACGATTTGAAGAACATTTTATGTAATTAAATATTATATATCTTCATAGATCGCCATCACGGCTTTATGCCCAAGCAACCAGTAACTATAAGTTTAATTTTTTTTTCGAAACAATGTTTTTAATGAGAGAGATAATGTCAAAAATAATGTGCCATAAGAGTAATGTTAGAAAGAGACTATTATTAATGCAACTAAATCTTTGTCACACGTTATGCTTGTGGCAAACTTTTTTAATCACGTATCTAATAATGTTGGAAAAATAGAACCACACACTTTGTTATTATAAGAAAGCATTCTAAAATATGCAAACATATGTGGTTTCTCTAAAAAAAAAGAGAGAGTTTACATCTCCGAAAAAGAATTGTTTAATTATTTCTTGGAAAATGAAGAGAATTTGCTAAAATCGTGATTCTTACTATTTTCTTTAAACAAAAGCAATAAATAAATATGAATGTTATGTGATTAACCAATAACAAAATATTACAACGATGCTAGTAATGACTATAATAATACATAAACAATATATGTTTTCAGGCGCAGTACTGGTACAGAGCGACGAGTCCAGAGTTCCTTTGGTGGCGTCGAGTGTACAAACCTCCGCCCCCAATAGTCCTCAATCAAGTATGCTCCTTCTGCAAGTACAGGTAAATAATTCATTTCGTATTAAATACTCAAAATTCAAAAATTGTTTATTATTATAAGACATCGCAAACATTACAGTTATAAGAAACAGCACATGCATATAAATTTTATAAAACATCTTCGCGAGAAAGTATGTACACTGCCGGCCCTTTGAAAGTGGACGATTTATTTTTCTAATAGTAGGGGAGCCCACGATGCTAAACAGGGATTTACTCGAGCGTCGTGGGGACCTATTGGATTTTGAAGATTAGATGGTAGAAAGAAAAAAGATTATATGATGCATAGGTACCCTGTCATCGGTGGGGGAAGCGTCTACAGGCTTTCAAGAATGTAAAAAAAAACACATGGAAATACTCGGGCACGTCAGATATTGATAGTGTATATGCCTTACGTGTCTCCGATGATGGAGATATGTTAATCTGCCGATTTGGATGGTGGGGGCGGCCGTACGGAAAGGTTAAAAATGGGGAAAAAAAATTACTCTAGCGCGTCAGATATTCAGAGGGGATGTTAAGTGAACCCGAACGAAGCTCCCATTCAAAAGACTGACGATTCGGATGTGACGCAAACTCGTAGCCAAAAAATCGCCATTATGAAATACTCGAGCGCGTCAGATTTTCATATACATGGTTCAGTTTGATGCCCTGGTCGTACTGATCCATAATCTGACGATTATTTGGAGGGGTTTTCTTAATCTGACGGTTTGAAAAAAAAATTTTTTATTTTTTTTAAATCACTGAATGTGACAAATAAAAAGCAGGGAAAATAACATGCAAATAAAAACAAATAACAAATTTTGTTGAAATTTGTAAAAAAAAAAGTTTTATTTTATTTTCTGCACACGTAAATCTATTTCTTTTAATTATAATACATATAAACACATATAATATATGCTTTCTCTGATAAAATTACAAATGATATAGAAATAAGAGATAAAAAAAATATGGCCGAGGTTGATACATAGATAGATAGATAGATAGATAGATAGATAGATAGATAGATAGATAGATAGATAGATAGATAGATAGATAGATAGATAGATAGATAGATAGATAGATAGATAGATAGATATTTATTTGACCACTGTTTACATACATTCGTACAAATGTGGTATGTCAATTTTCAGTTTAAATTTGAACTGTAATAGTATTTTACGTTACAAGTCCGGTAGGTGACTTATTACATTACGAGTTGTTTTACGGACGAGGCGACGTAGGAGCCGAGTCCGGAATAAAAACGAGTACTGTAATAACATCTAACGGCCGTGTATCGTATGATATTTTATTTCATACTGTCTTTCTATTTTTAACGAGCAGAAATTTCTATTTTTTCTTTAAAATTATCAAATTTTTGTTTGACATCGCTTGATCTGTCATTTTATAATATTGTTTGTGACATGTCTAATATCACGTTGCTAGGCAACATTTACCGGCTCTGATACTGTAATAGCTCACTTACCGGCCGCAAATGAATTTACCGGTTCTGATACTGTAATAGCTCACTTACCGGCTGCAAATGAATCCGGGAAATAGCAATATACCGGACAGTATGAAATAAAACAGTTGATATTATTATAAAAAAAGTACAATGTATAAATCCTAAAACAATTAAAACAATTTTAACAAAAATCACACAGAACATAAAATTGTACAACATGTCTACATACATTGGCACAAATTATACTCTGAACTGTAGAACCATTTCTGCTGTCATAACACGCATAAGTTAAACAACATATAAATCCTATACAGAATTTAATAAAAAACGGTATTTTTAGTTTTTTATCGTTTTATTAGCAAAAATAAAAAATACGAGTCCCCTAAATTTGTCTTAAGAATCTATGACCAAGTTTTGTTGCATTAATTTCGGGACACCCTGTACATAATTATAGAAAGAATGATAAAATATTTGATGTTTAATAACACATTAATAGCGATTTCCTGGTAAACGGTTACATTTATCGGCTTGAACAAAGAGTACATATTTTTTTCTGACATTGTTTCTCTTTTCAATAATGTTTAAATTTCTGTGATGTCTAGCAAGAGAAAAAAGTTAAGAACCAAACAAATTTTGAGTTCTAGGTAAAGTGTCCTCTAGCGGCGCATAATGAAACTTTTCTCTGACTGGTCCAATAGAGCTTCATCTACTTAGTGGGTGTGCCAAATGAGAGACTAATCGAACATGAATTAAATAAGTTATTTAAATAAAAAAATAAAAAAAAATGAACTTCGACAATCTGTAACTTGCAAACAATTGACAATTCGAAAAAAATTTTCATTACATACTGCTATTATTTTAATCCATAGAATCACATCCCGGAGTTTCCTGACGGAGTTTCAAAACAACATGTATTTCCCTGCAGCTGCACGCGCTAAACTTTATTAACGATTTTTGTTACTTCGGCTTGTGGAAATCGGCAGATTATATTTTCCCGTTATCCTTTAATTATTTCCTTCAAAATAAAAAAAAATCGACCGCGTTCGAGAATGCCGAGGTGACGTTTTTTTTTGCAACTTTGTGACCTTCCGACTGCCTTCGTCACGCTCAAATCGTCAGATTATTGAAATGCACACTTTTCAGCATGTAATTAACCCATCATATCTTAATCTGACGCGCTCGAGTATTTCTAACTATCGATTTTTTTTTACTATTCTGATTGGCTGCCCTACACGCGCGGCCTTATATAGAGGACTTAGAGATATGGTGGAGGTACTCAACAGGGTGCAAGGTATCCCCCATATGTTAATCTGCTGCGCTTGAGTAACTCCCAAAATCCCCTCTTGGGCTCCCCTACTATAATGTGATGTGGTCTACTTTTCTTATTATGACGTTATGAAGTTTTTATATGTCAGTGTCATTAGTAATTTGCTTGGTAATTAAATATGCCGCGCTTAACGGAACCAGAGAAAGTGAGTGAGTTCCTTTATGAATGGTTTTTATGTGAACCAGAAGCTGATTAAAAACTAGCAATGCAATACCTATCTAAAAACGTGCCAGTAATATAATTTATTTATAATATGTACAGGTATAATTTATCAAAATTGTAAGGAATCTCAAATGTAATAGACTGAGGATTCCCAACAGATCTATATGAACTTCTTGGGAATCAACAAAAATTTGAAAGGGGTCCAATGAATCCGTAGGAGTCTTTTACTAGTTAGTGGCTGTCTACAGGTTGATTAAAAGATCTGCGTTATATTTGTGTAGTTCAGTAAGTACATTAGAAACGGAAATATTCTTATCACTTTTTATTAATGATTCGATTTGAGGGATACTGGTTTGGTAAGAACAATACAAAATAGTTACCTATGTATGTAACAGGATTGTATAGTAATATGTACTTTTTTATGAGTGGAGATTTATCGTAATACAAAAAATCAAAAATTCTAAACAATTCACTGATGTTTCCAATCGGGACCGTGAAGCTATCAAAAGTCGCTCTATGCAGAGACTGCGACTGGAATTTTAACCTCAGATTCCAAAGTTGCCGTCGACACAGCGGCCGATGTTGTCAACGGGGACCCCCCAGAACAACGCGCTGCAGGAACTACCTAAAATTTACCGATCTCTCAAATGTTTCTGTCGTCGCTCCAAAAACTACTCCAAGCAGTCCTAAACCATCCCGCTACAGCAATCGACATCATCAGAGGCCGATAGATGGGATTTAAAGGAGGAAGAACCGTTCAGGGAAAAGGAGGCGAGACACCTGTGGAGCTGCCATAGCCCATGTACGAATCGTCAGCTCAGTAACCAGCAATCGGAACCTGGACAGTGTTAGTACATGATCCAAATTTCATATGTATAGTATTATATACCTCTATTGAATGTGCTCATATTTATTTATTTACCAAGAAAGTAACCAATAAATCAATTTCTATGAAATTCAAATTTGAGTTATATTCTCTTAAGCTACTTGCCTAGGTCCGTCCGACCTACGGCGAAAACACTCAAAGGGCACCTAGCTCTTAAGCTGCCAACACATTAGATCTAAAGCTGCCATACACGCGCCTTCCAAGGAGGCGCTATGCAAAAAGCTCCCCTAGCATACAGGCACTCTATGGAGGCCTCAGACAATAAACTTTAATACCTAGCCATCACATAAAAGCAATATGAAGACACAACAGTCGCAGACTGGCAGTGCTCAATAAAATATAGTGCAGAACAGTCTAGGGTCAGTTGAAACCCTCAAAACAATTGAACTGAAAGCAAGTGCGTCTTCGGATCCAAAATAAACCAATAGAGCCAATGGACCCAAATAGAGCCAATATACCCAAATATAGCCATAATACCCAATAGACCAATATACCCAAAACAGACCAATATACCAATTATCCTAAAGCAGCCTACGATCAGGAGGAAGAGTCTCCGCGTCATCTATCCCTGACGTCCCTTGTAATTAGCATCAAGGAGGAGATGTCCAAGCTGTCTGGAAATCGTTTTATCGGCGAGCGGGTGACTAAACCTCCCAGTGCCGCAGGTAAAAATGGTATCAGACGAAGTCATCCGAGGCCACCGCTTCTACCCAATAGAGTTGCTTACGCTTCATGGCGCTGTCCAGCAAGGGACGTCGGAACCAGAAAACTCTACAGCCAATAAAAAAGTTATATCAATCCACTGTAAACTATATTGGAAATTATTCAATCCCGGAGGGAATAATAATATCGGTGTTCACTTCAAACGTATTCTTCGTACTCCCCGAGTCTTTTCCTTTTCCACATCATCGGGTCAAACACGGCAAGGCCCGGGCGATCTTCTGTAAGGAAAGCATACAGAGATGCCCAATCCACAGAGTGATTACATCACTTTACAAAATAATATCAAAAATGAAATAAAATAGTAAGATTACTTAATAATTTTCCCATATTTATCGGCAATAATAATATTCTTAGAAATTTTAAAACCGATATTTTCATACCTGATCGAACTTAATATTTGTATCTCACTAAAGAGCTAAATAATATTGCTAAAACAGTAAAGTACAACGACGTTGATCCTGGGTAACTCTATCAATAAGTGCTATATTGGGTGACTTTCAGCTCATGTAACTCCGAAACCGTGCATAGGCGGAGGTCGGACTCATGGGGACTTTTGATCTACATCATATCGCCTACTTGATCTCACAGTTTCAAGCAATTTGAAGAAAAGTCTTTTTCCATTGGTTTTGTGCGGGGTCGTTTGTCAAGAAAAGGTTATGAAAAAGATGACGAATTACAAATATAAGATCACCAGCTGCTGAACAAAGATTCAAAAAATTTAATTGCAGAGACCAACGTAGATTGGTCGTAATTTTGAATTTTACATCTGTTTTCTCTTTGATTCTGAGATATATATGTATAATGAACATTATTCTAACAAAAAATATTATCCGAAAATTTTGTTAAACTGTGATCTAAATCGATTGCATTTGAAAAGAGTGAAACATTGTTTTCTGTTTGATTTAAAATATGATGTGACTTTACACTTGTAATAGGCACATTACCAGCTATTACCCAACCAAGGTACGTATTTTGTAAAACTGGCACATTTCTCCCGAGTTTTATTATACCTTCGGATAAAATACTGTAATAAACATCTGCTCCAATAAGCATATCTATTTCAGAAGGATTGAAGTATGTTGGATCAGCCAGTTTTATGTGATCAGGCATATGAAAGTTTTTTACTTTGATTGGAGATTGAGGTAATTTATGAGTAATATTTTTTTAAATTACACAGGATGCAGGAAAACTTACATGTTTCTCCACATTTGAGTGAATAATGAGATTTACCATTTTATTAGAAATTGTACTGTTATCACAAATTCCAGAAAATTTCAAATTTTTTGTACCTATATGGTTTGTACTTAAGATCTGTGACTAATTTTTATGTAATAAATGAAGTCTGACTACATCCATCAAATAGTGCTCGTTATTCGAAGAATATAGTGTACAAGTGAATCAACTGTGCGTGAGTGAGTAGAACTTTCATTGTGGATGTGAGGAGTATTATTTTTGTTACTATTGTGTATGTATAAATCAAATGTGCGAGAATCTCTAACAGTGTTCTGAGAGTGAGTGAGATTTTGATTACTTGTGTGAGGTGAAGAATTATTTGCGTTTTGACTATTTTGTGCAATATATAACTGAGAATTTTGGGGACTTCCAATATGTAGTGTTGAATGATGTCTTTTCGAACAAATGCGACAACCTCGTGCAATGCAATTTATTGTGATGTGTTTTGTACCCAAACAATTAAAACAAAGTTTATTTAATTTTATAAACTTTACCTTTTCAGCGTGTGATATTTCTTTAAACCTTGCGCAATTATAAATTTTGTGATCCTGTTGTTTGCAATATTAACATTTGTTAACGAATTGGGAATTAGATTTCGAACTCTGTACTGCGTTGCTATTAAATGCTGTTCTTGTAGTTTTTTGAAAATTTTGACAGTGTGCGTTTGTGTATTAACTGACAAATTTTCTAGAACTAAACATTTTTTCTCTAAAAATTTATAAAATTGTGCTAGTGTAGGTAATTCTTTCGGATTCTTTTCTGTTTCAAAGGCCTTGCGAGTATTATAATCAAGTTTCTGTTGAAAGAAATAGATGAGAAGTAAATCCCAGTGCTCCACAGGAACACCTAAATTTTTTAGTGATTCAATGTCTTGTTTCGTTTGTGTAATAAAATCTCTCAATGTGTGTGTATTACATTTTGCAAGAGAAGGAATTTCTAAAAGATTTTTTATATGTGCATTTATTACTGAAACTTATTAGAGTATCTTTCCTCTAAAATTTTAAGTGCTGTTTTAAAATTGTCATTAGTTAACGGTAAGTTCTTAATCAAATTCAGAGGCTCATTTTTCAAATAACTTGTAAGATATATGAAGCGTTCATTTTCTGACAATTGCGAATTATTTATTATTAGTGAAGTAAAAATTTCATAAAATGACAGCCAATCTGACATCTTTCCAGAAAATGTAGGAATAGTTATTTCGGGAAGTTTTACATTAAATTTTGTGGCCATATTTTGTGTTTCTACTCGATTCTGAATTGAATTTTCACATTTATCTGATTCTCTTGACTAATCTTTTCTAACGTGCTATAGAATTTACTTTCAACAATTTCTCTATCTTTTAATTGTTCATCTGAATCATCCAAGTATTCAATTTCATCTTGAGAATCACTATACTTTATGAAAGCTTCACGTAGGTTCTGTTCTCGTTCTTTGAAATATAAAATTTTTACTTGTAAATCATTAACGGATTTATTTACAAATTTCTCAATACGCGTTATACATGACTTAGCAATAGCTCTTTCCTTTCGTAAAGCCTCCATTCTTACTTGAATATTCTAGATAAATTGATTTTAAATTTACAACTTTCTGATATGAAAATGAAAATGACAATTATAATAAATTTTAAATAAACTTATAGAGCACACCTCCACTTCAGATATCACACTTCTGGCTAAGAAACTGAATGCTCTGATCTTAGCTTCCTGACAATGAACTTGACTGCGACTGGGACTTACAACTTCGGCTACGACTGGGACTACAACTTTGACTGCGATGGGGAACTGCAACTTTAACTGCGATAGGGAACTGCAACTTCAACTGCGATGGGGAACTGTAACTTCAACTGCGATAGGGAACTGCAACTTCGAAGCGGGACTGTGATTCTGCTATTAATTCTCTCTTTTCTTCTTTGGGGGGACTACTATAAATTTAAAATAAGGAATTAATCTTCTTTACCTTTTAAAAAATACGTTGGGACTTAGGACTGAATTTTTCTTTAAATCCGGCTCAAAGGACCAAATCTTATGATGCAGCTTAACTGTTCACCATTTAAATGGACTGTATCTTCTTTTTTATTATAATACTGGGGAAATTATGAGCAATGTGAAGTTTCTAGATAATATTTATTTCTGTTGTCAAGTACATATATATTTGTTTTTCTAAATTCTGCTTTTTTATAAAAACTCTGTTACTTAGCTAGGTACCTCAACAATTTATTTATTACAGAACCACAACACATGCAATGCTAATGATGATAAGATTTCTCAACTAAAATCCTAATATTACAAAAACTGCTTCTCCTTCTACGTTTGAAGACCTCGTGTCTGAGGCTTAGCCGAAGCCAATTCCTTCAACGTTACTGAGCAGAATAAATTAGATAAGGTATTAGCGAAAGAAGTAGTCAAACATATACAGGGTGATAACTATGCTACTCCAGTTTCTATTCGACGCATCGGAAAATCAAGAAACAATAAACCTAGGATGTTGAAAGTCTCCTTTTCATCTGCTATGCAAGCACGTACTATTTTAAAAAACAAAAAGAAGTTGGTGAACTCTGATATGTCTCATGTATTAAGCACATCCAAGAAGAATACCAAGCTCGTGTTAATAATGGAGAGCAGAACATAACAATAAAATATATCCGCGGCGTTCCTACTATTGTCTCTGTTTCTCAAACAAAAACTAGTTTCCTCTTTATCAGTATTGTCCTTCGCTTATACGAATATAGACTCCCTGATGCAAAATGGAATGATTTTCTGTTATTTGTTCAAACACAATTTCCCAGTTGCATTGTTATCACAGAATCTTGGCTCTCCAAATACATACCCGATTCGATTATTAAAATTAAGGGCTACAGCGTATATCGGGCAGACAGAGACAGTAAAGGTGGTAGTGTCTGTATCTTTTTGATGATAACGTTTATAAGAAATATCATATTACTAATTTAAATGTTATTATACCGGGTGTTGAAACTCTTTGGCTCCAATCGTTTTGTTTTACTCTGGCGGCTGTTTATCGGCCTCCGTCATATAATGCTTATGACCAACAGCTATTTGACTTTATTCAAGAATCTAGTACCAAGTATAAGAACCTTGTTATTCTTAGTGACTTTAATCTTCCAACTATTAACTGAAACGCCTTGACACCCCCTGACAACGTGATTAGTGCTCCATCTATGTTTGGCAATATATTTTTGAACTCTAATCTTGACAAACTCATTCGAAAACCTACTAGATATCGGCAAAATCAAGAACCCTCCTTACTTGATCTCTTAAAAAGCAATGATAACATTATAGCAATTGGCTGTTACGATCATGTTATTATAACTTTTGAAATTCAAGTCTTTGAACACTACCCGAAATATTATTAATAATATTACAAGAATCAATTGTGACGATCTTCAATCCCAACTGAATAGCTTAATTTGGGAAGACATTTTTTCCTCTAATAACGTTGAGGAGATGTGAAATATTTTTCATAAAGCTATTTCTGATACTATGAGTAATTGCGCAAAGTCTCTAATTCTCAGAAGCCATATATTAGTGGAGATCTTATAGTTAGAGCTAAAGCGAAACAAGGTTTTTGGCGTAGATACAAACGCACTGGTTTTGTAGAGGACTTCCTCGCTCTTCGCGAATTCTCAAATAAATTAACCCATGACATTCGTGTTGCTAGGCAAAATTTTGAGAATAACCTTGTGGAGAAAGGTCCAAAAGCAACATATAAATATACTAGAAGTGAACTGCAGGCTGCTGTCAAAACTTCTATGGTCAAAAAATCCGATGGATCTTTCTCTGTTAGTGATCTAGAAGCTTCTGACGTGCTCTCGAACATGTTCCAGTCAGTATTTTGTGTTGAACCATTTGGGCCCTTTCTCCCTATACCAAATCCACCTGTTGAAAATTCTTTAGAAAATATTTTCATTTCTGAAGAAGTGGTATTAAAACATCTAAAACGGCTCCGTGCTGATTCCCCTCCCAGTCCAGGAGAGCAAATATTTTAAAGATCTCTGCAATAGCTCTTGCGAAGCCTCTATCATTCATAATGCAAAATATGGCTTACTGCATCAGTAACCCCCATATTTAAAAAAGGCGATAAGCTGAATGCAAATAATTACAGACCAATAAGTTTAATATCTGTCTGCATAAAAACATTGGAACGAATAATAAAAGAGGAACTTCTCAGCTACTTACTTGCCCAAACATTATCCCTGATGGTTTCCTTCCAGGTCGTTCTACAAACCTTTTATCGTCTGTAAACTAGTGGATACTATGGATAGATAAGGGATTTCCAGTCGACATTCTGTATTTCGATTTTGCTAAGGCGTTTGATAGAGTCCCGAAAAACAGGCTACTGTAAAAATTAAAACATAACAGAATATGGGGTCCATTATTTGCCTGGATAGATAGTTTCCTCACAAACCGAACGTTTTCAGTACGAGTTAGCAAATCGCATGCGGAATCTCAAGTAGTTATTTCTGGGGTACATCAAAGTTCTGTTTTGGGGCCAGTCCTAATTTTGGTATATACAACAGAACTCTCGTTAAAGCACAAATCGCAGCAATCCCTGTATGTTGATGATACAAAGATATTTAGGAATACATTGCAAGATCATCAGACTTTACAAGATGATATTATTTCCATTGAGCACTGGTGTTATAACGCCACGGTTATTCAAAGTGGTGGACTGTATGAATAAAGAAATAAAATGGTTGGAGATGGCTTACCTCCTTTGAAACTCCTATGTTCTTGAAGGGCCCTTCTGATGTCTTGAAGATGTTGATGCGGCTGTCTATTTATTTCTTATGGAGTTGGGAATTACACGCATTTGTTACTATGTCGAGTCTCTCGAATGGAATGAATTGAATTATATACAAAAACCATCTCCAACAAAAAACAGTACGTAAAAATAAGAAGGATTTTCGTATTTGAGTGAATAAACTCGAAACAAATATGTTGTTGCAACAAATGAAAAAGAATAGAAAATTTATTTTATATTTAAAAAAACATGAATTGTAATTACAATAACACCCTTTTGCGGTGAAGCCGCAACAACTGGTGCTATGAAAATATATTCGTTCGCATCTAGAATACTGCGTAAACATATGGTCCCCTTACCTGGTAAAAGATATATATATATATATATATAATGTAATTATATTAAATAATAATAATAAAAAATAATATTTTATTTCAAATATCTAATATCAATAATATAATTATTTTTTAATTGATTATTTTTATTGATTAATTTTTCTGGATTTTATTTAGTTCTTTATGTGTAAAAAAAAAATAATTTCATTTTAATTTGTTTGATGAATGGTGATTTTTTTATTTTGGTTAATATGTAAAATTTGTTTTAATATGATTAGTAAAAACTATACTTTGTTTGCGATGTACTGTTGATTGTAGGACGCCTTTATGTGAAATTAATTACAATATTTACCTGCCATGCTTATCACTATGTAAACAACTTTATATAGCTAGACCACTTTCTCTCTGGGTACGCGGTTCTGGGATATTATCACACTCTATATATAAAAAATTTTATAATCTTTTTATTTTGCACTTTAAAATTAACTTTAGCTAATAATTGATTCTAGATCTGGATAATAGAAGATTAAAATTCAACTCGTAACAAATTAGATATTTTAAACATAACTTCTGGTTATAATTGACAAAATTTAATTTTTTTTTATTACTAAAAACTAATGCTACTTTTATTCTAATTTTGTTAGATATTTTTATCGATCGATACTTTTACTTTGAAAATTGAATTTAAATTAAAATTGTGCACTTTTGTTTTCTTTTATTTTGGAATAAAATTGTTTCTCTATTTAAATAGCAATTACGTTAAATAATCTGAATTTTATTATGGCCATACGACATATACAACCTATGATAGATCAGATGTGTGTTGCAAGTTGCTACCTTAGCTTAATTACTTATCTTGTCTTGAGTTTTCATTTCCATGCGTTGGTATTTCTTAATTCATATTCGATGTTCTCAGGATACATAACAGGTCTACTTTGGATTTCTCTTTCTTTCTTTCTGGTACTAAATTCTGGCACTGGTATTCTTCAGTATACTTAACTTGATTTTAACACTGTAAGTTTTTTACTTTTTGACAAAATTTTGACACAATGAGAATTTGTACAATAAAAAAATAATAAAAAAAAATTAAATTAAATAAAAATTAATCCTTTAAATGAAAGGAAAATTATTATTATTTTTTGTTTAAATTACTATGAAATTGACTAAAGTTGGATTCATTCAAGAGCGATTTTCTCAGAAACCGTTAAAGATAACGATTTGAAACAAGAGTACCATTTTAATGTAAAACAGTTCGGGAAAACGGAATTTGCTGTCCAATTTGTTAAAAAGTCAAAGANGATTTTCTCAGAAACCGTTAAAGATAACGATTTGAAACAAGAGTACCATTTTAATGTAAAACAGTTCGGGAAAACGGAATTTGCTGTCCAATTTGTTAAAAAGTCAAAGATGAAAAAGTTACACACGCAAAGTACCAAGGGCCCCCCGTACCCACCCCAATGGACCTTGTGGAAATAAATGGATTAATCCATGAAATTGCTCATCAAAATTTAGCTGTGTATACCAAATTTCATTCATTTATCACAACGTGATTGAGAGATATTGTAAAAAAAATGATTTCCATTCCTCCCTCTTCAATGGGTCTCTGTGCCCTTAGGAAGCATTTCCGGACCCATGTTCATATGAACTTTTTTACATTCATATGAACTTTTTTACTTAGTTTTGATCATAGAATCGGCCTGTTCATGGTTGGCAGCTAATTATGAGACACCCTATATATATATGATAGATAATCTGAAAATTATTTGTACTAATGTGAGACGTCTACGTGGTGATCTTATCCTAGTGTACAAGATTCTAAAATATCACCACGGAGTTCGAACCCCATGTTGGGCGCCATATCGCGGATGGTTTTGGTGGGTAACCTCGTCGCGTTGTACCAAGGGTGGTCCATTGTGTTCCCCCTCATGTCTGGTGGGTGCGCCCGGAGGGTGTACCGAGTCGGTATTTGGAACCCTCGAAGCAACGGGCCTCAGCACATAGGGCACTGTGGCTGCGCCTTGCCGCGTGATTCGGAGAGCTACCGGTGTCGGTCCCTCGGGCTCTCCACGAATCATGTAGATGGTATATGTGAGTACGGAGAACTCTTCTTCTTTCACCCAGAGATTATTCGCCTGCAAACAAGCGTGAGGGCAGTCCGTGTCACCGCTGGCTTCCATCTTCACTACCCCGCTAGATTAGCGATCGTGGTACGTAGACTCTGTGGGCTTGGTTCTCCGTCCCTGGGCGACGAGGTCTCGCCTAGCTCAGTATTGACCAAGTTATGACGTTCTAATTTGTTTTGTGTTGTGAGGTCACTGGGACTCGTAGCACTGAGACTATCGGAGAGTTTCATCTTACTCGCTCAAATAGCGGTTGTATTGTTACCTTGGGGCGCCTTAATCGAATATTCGTAGGGCGAGTGCTACCTCGAAGGATTACATGAACGGGCGGTCTCCGCTTTGGGAGCCGGTTAGCTAAAAGGTATGTGACAGCGGGTTACGGTACTCAACGGAGTTTCCGTAGACTGCCGCTTATATGCGAGGTAGGGCTGCCTCTACGAGGGACCTCAACGGAGCCGCTACGATCGGAGATAGGGTCTTCGCCGGAAGTTGCTACGCTATTTCAGTCTCTACAACTCTACTAGTCAGAAGTCAATAAATATTATAGCTGAAAAGGCAGCACTCTTAATCTCAGGGTTGAATTTGTCTTAAGTAAGAGCACACAAGGTTACCTGTGAATAGGAAGTTATTTATTAATATTCTGTGTTTGCGTATCGTTCACTGCAGGAACTGATGATAAAAGAAACTTATAGGTTAACTAATCATGTAGAGAATCAATGAGATATATAAGGTTGAACGTCAAATTTATGCCACAAATATCGTTAGTTATATCCCCCAAAGTGCAATTGCAAATTGTGTAAAGTTAGGTAATTTATAAATCCAAAATCCTTAAACTAATATCATCAAATTAAACTATATGCACTACAATACACATATCAAATAAACAGTGAAGGATATAGAGGCGAGATACTTATCTTCAATCGAGGTGTTCAAACTAAGTATATATTCCTACGACACGGGGTGGTTCACGAAGAAGCCCAACTAAGTGAGGTTCTTCGTGAAATAAAATCCAGCACAGCTGCTTACGGGATAAACCCTATATAAATATTATTAACGAAATCCAACTTCCACGTTGGTTAACTTTCCAAAAGTTACACAATTGTTAATAATAGTATCTTTCAACGAGCTAATGAAGCTACGAAGTGATCCCTTCAACGGTTGAGATTTAAAAGAAAGAACTGACGTATGGAATATGGAATTTTAAGACAATGGTCACGTGACTTAGATTTATTCGTTTTGAGTAAATTTAACCATTTCACTATACCCTGGTTATCTATTTGAAACTGTTATATTATGTTATAAACAAAGTAATATAAAAAGTTTGAATATATACATTAATAATAGTAATTGATAATAAATTTTGAAATGAATTGAGTATATTGCAATTGATAAAATAATTAATAAGTAATTGTAAAGACATAATTTAATTATTTGTAAATGTTTATATATTAATATTTTTGAAAACCGTAACATCGTGGGTTGCCTCGGACGGTATGGCCGTTTTCACACTGGCCGACACGACACCGGCACGACAACGGCACCGGCACGACAACGACAATGATGCCGGTGGATGCGTAATTTCATATAAATAAATGGTCATATTTTCACACTCTCCGATATATCAGTATCGTGTCATTACAGGCTACTCCACTCGCGTCGCCGCTGATTGTGTGTCGGTATGGGTGCTATGCTGATGTCGTGCCAGTGTCGATGTCGGTATATGTGAAAACGCCCTATGACAGGTCTCAACGGATCTGCACGGATCTCAACGAAGCCGGTGCGATCGGCGATAGGGTCTTCGCTCAGAGTAATAAATAAAGGGGAGGCCGCATTCCCTATTTCAGTGCACAGTGTAAACATGTAACCACAACCTATTGTATGTTGATAAACAAATGATATATAAGTAAACACAATGGTCCCTGGTACAGTCGCGTACCGAGTTTAGGTTTAATATCTATCATAATATAAGGAAACCATATTAGACTTTTTAATAGAATTTGATAAAATCAGAAGTGCTCGATTATCCAAGCTTTCAAGTGTAATAAATAGACAATAAATAGGAAAAAGTTGTGGTTTCTTCAAAATCTATAATTAATATTTTAAAACATTTCCAGAACAAAAGAGTGACTAAAGAAAACTCCTCGATTGAAACTCATTACACTATAGCTACCAAGTGAACATAATTTTACAAGTATCCAATGCTACAAAATATGACGCATTCAATGTCATTGCCTGCTATTAGTTCTATTATTTCATAGTAGTTCTCGATGACTGGAAAAACTACATTTATTAAAATAAATAATTTAAATAAAACTACAAGGAGCAAAAATATATTTCATTAAAATCTGCTGTAATATAAACAATGCAAAGAAAACAAAACATATTTGTACTAAAAGTAACGGAAAAATGAAATTACATTGAACATTTAATCGTATGGGAAAATAATCATGTTTCAAGCACGTTTTAAATGCACGCAACAAAATTAAACTGAATTTTGAGCTCATAGCATTGACAGCTCCTCTCTTACGGTTCAGGGACAATATGTGATTGAAGATGTTTTATAGCAATATCTATAAAATTTCCTTCACTGGCAATTTCTCGAAGGGGGCAACCTTTGAGACGGCACAACCTTTTCATCAACACTGCAAAAAATGTTTGTTAAATTATTCTTATTACCTTTTTAAAACGTATTACCTTCCAAATGTTGTATTAATAGGGACAACTCCATGTGTGAGACATCGTTTTCCCGTTACTGTTACCTTAATATCTGTAGCACGGAAATGCTTCGAACAGGCAATTATCCTTTGATAAATCATATTTAGATATGGCTAAATTTTCTAGCAACACTGCTCGTATCGCAGGATCTTATGGTATTCTACAAATAAACACAGAGCTAGTGTCAGTATCAAAATACAAACATAATAAATTAAATAAAATACTTAAGACATTTTGCACCCTTGTAAGAACGTCCATGGAAACAATGTCAAACTTACTTGTGAAAAGAAGTAGCACATATTTGGCTCTTTTTCTGTAATTGTCGGCATATTATACACCGCTTTGGAATTTTTATTGAAATTAAATAAAAAAAATAGTTTAACAAGACACAAAACACTTAACTCGGCTAATATCGATTTCACAATAATAGACTGTAATAATGGCGTCCCTCAGTACCGTTTAATAACAGGCAATGATGCCACTTACAGCGTTTGTATTGTTAGGAATTTCAGTAATGTATTTTTTTTTCGGATATTCAGAATTTATAATTATAAAACAAGTTGCAAGAAAATAGTGTCGTAGTCTTATGCATATTACAATGTAACTAATTTGTAAGTCGAGTAGATCCTTGTACGTTAATCAATTATAATGACCGCTGTACCTAGCTATAAAGATAAAAATGTAACATTAGCATCAACGTCAAGGACGTCACAAGTACCAATGTTTGTAAATACACATACGTCAACACTTCACTATCGAATGTAAATAACGGCAGTAGTGTAGCAGTGGGGATTCCAGACCACTTCAAGGTCACCACCGGGCTGTCGCCATCCGAAGCTAGCACCAGGTCTCCAGCAGCAGCTCTATGGTCACGCTGAAGAAGTGTCAGTGGGGTTCGGGGGTGGGGGATCTGGATTGCGGAAGAAGAAGCCGGGGTCCGTCATCGGCAATGACCACCAGGAGGTCGGCATCGAGTAGCGTGACGTCAGAGGCGGCAGCAGGTGCATGCATAAGCAGCGGCGGGGGGCAGCGGGGTGCAGGCGTGTGGGGCGGTAGCGGGGTGCCGGCGTGTAGGGTAGCAACGGGATGCCTGCGTCATAGGGAGGAGCAGGCGGCCGAATACGGCCTACGATGTTGGAAGCCGGCAGCGGGCTGCGGGGGGCGGCGGCGGTGATGGCCTCTTGGTACCAATCTTTTTGTTATAAGGTAGAAAATATAAGAAACCAGATAGTTAAACAATGGTAACATGGTAACGTAAGCGGTCTGTAATATTTATCGAGCTAAGTAAACAGTCTCTACCCCCAAGGTTATAATTCTGCATGTTAGCGAGTTATCTGTGACACTAATATAAATATTGTGATGATTTATTAGGTATATTTTAAGAAATACTTGGTAATAACATGGGCTCATAGCGGATGTCGGCTAAACATAAAGAGCGGAATGCGTGTGAGAAGTTAGAGTGTATGAAAGCAGGTGCGGCTGTTTGTCGGCTGCTTTAAACATGTCACCACAAGTTTGTCTAGAGTCTGGGGACTGGAGCGCAGTATAAACATTAAAGAATGTGGGTAATAAATAATGTGATAAGTTATTATGTTATTATGTTATTATGGTAGTTATTATGTTGTTGATAAGAACATAGTTCTGTAGCAGATGTCGTCAAGACCCAAAGAGCAGAATGTGTGGATGATGATGATGATGTCATAGTCATGAGGTCATCTATTTTTTGCTGAGCAAGCATTTACAAATTGAATAAAATAGCGATCTGGAGCGTCTCCAGCTCATTCGAGTTTGAGACGTTGAAAGTATATATCGAAAACAATTATCAAAAGAAAAAAAATGTTTGCTGCCATTAACAAACAAGCATTAGTGAAGCCATTCATTAGAACCAATCAACTAGAAGTTGATGTAAAATACAAAATAGAATACATCGACATTGTCTTGGGCCAGTTTGGACCTCGAGTAGTAGTGACATTGGCAGAGGGCAAAGTCAGTTTACCCGAACGCTACATAAAAATAATTTCGGCTTCTGACATTACCGAATTGAAGAAATAGTTCAGGAGAAGCCTGTATACCTAGTGAGCAAGGGCATGGTTGCCAATACCACAAATTTGGAATTTGTGGAGTAACAAAAATATGGAAGCCGAATATATGAAGAGGTTAAATGAATTCCTGGCAAATATCCAATGTTTAAAGGAAGACATCAAGTACATTGAGATTGTGAGGAAGATACGTAATGTCCACATCACCGATCAAAAAGAGGGTCCAGTTCAACGATCATACCAACACCCGGTACATAATCCACTGGGCTTACGCCCATAGGACAGCTAGATGTGGCGAGCGTTGGATGCATGACGCAATCGACCGTGTCCGATTTCAAGAAAGAATAAAAAAATTATCTTATATTATTGAACCTGTACTTGTAAACAAAATCAATCAAATTTAACCTCTTCCATATGTTCTGTATAATATATGTATATATGATATAAATATTTAATAAAATAATTAATTAAAATTATTTTCTTTTATTTTCCCTAATTCCCTTAAAATTAAAAAAATAAATAAAAATCTGATATATTTTTAAATTCATTTATTAAATTAAATAAATACAGTGATAGATACTTAATAATAAAAAATTAAATATATAATACATTAACAAATATTTAATAATGATTTTTTTTACAATATCAAGATAATAAAAAAAAATTAAACAATGCTATTTTTATCAATCTAGCTGTTGTGAGTGCTATCAAATCCTAGCCATTTCACTAGAACTCGATCACCCTTCTTCCTCACTATTCTCTCCATAAGGTAGACGTCAGGATGCTTGACCTTCTACAGCTCTTCTGTGTAGAAACACCCCTTTATTGGCTGACTTTGAGCATCAGACAGTAAATATGTAACAGGATCAGTCCTCTTAATACTGGATACGTTGAAAATTTCATTAGACCAGTAAGGGGTGTAACCCTTATCGAACACCCCTCTGTATTTGCTTATTCTCACCCGGTCTCCTACTTTGAATTTTGACAGACGTGAATATGTAACCGTTGGATAATTATAAACCGAACTCTGAAGTATCTTTTCATTGCTCTTGTTCACGGATGCGGGTTTCATTCCAATGGTCCTATGTTTGGTATTGTTATATTTTTTCACAATTTTATCTAACACATCGTACCAGCGAAAGGTACCGTTAAAGCTGAATTCTTTATACATTATGGATTTTAGTGTCCGATTAACACGTTCCACAATCGAACTTTTCTTGCTACTATACGAGGAATAATGATTAATATTAAATTTCCGCATTAATGCTTGAAAGTGTTTATTATCAAATCCCTTGCCCAAATCCGTCTGTAAATGACAAGGTATTCGGCTATCAGTACCGAGAATCTTTTTCATAGCACTAGCGACTTCTTGATGATGTCAGCATATTTCTTTTCATCGTCGCTCGTGTAAATTTTAAGTGGACGCTTCTTAAACAACAATTCAAAGAGGCCTCTCGTTCCCTCATATTCGCTATTCTTTGTTAGCACATTATCGTCAACGAACTGGACTTTAGAATATCCGATGTAGAAGTCATCTTCGTCGAGATTGTATCTGATGCCATACTTTACGTCAAAGCTAGCGTCAAAGCTAGTATCATGCACCAGTCCGGATATGTAGAATTTAGGCAGATCGTGGAATTTCTCAAGATATTTCTCGTCAAAATTGGATTCTTCGATGCCGCCGTCCCTCTCGGTGGGGGTCGGGATCCATATAGTTATCGCTATCGGCATTACTCGTTGTCTCTTCTATCTCACTCTTTGGTTCGGACTTCTTTATCTCTTGTTTTACGACGGGCAAGGTCGACAGCTGCGACTGAGGTGTTGATACTTGTTTGATATTCGTAGCAATCGTTCGAAGTGGGGCCGTGATGGGTGCAAAAGATTTTTCAACCAGCTGATCATGACGCTTGAGAGCCTCCAATTTTCGTTTGATGGACTTTCGAGCTTTGATAATGTTATTAGTGGTAGCGGTCGCGTCCATAATGATACACGGCTAACGAATGACTAATGATAATGCGCACCTTTACAGGTATATATACTCATCAAAGCCTTTACGGTAGCGCCGACCGCTGGCAATGTCGCTATCCTTGTCTATCACTAAGAACCCATATCTATCTGTCCAGCATAAGGAGCACATGTGTTTGAAATCCTCGAATTTCATATCTGTATTCACATGATCGTTATAAACATG
>NW_019416367.1:305235-312787 GCF_000390285.2 Anoplophora glabripennis | reverse complement strand
TAGAATAGAGCAGTAGTGTACTATTTTATTGTAAATTTTGTATTGGTAAATGTTAGGAAAGGACTTTACATTTTGGATAATGTTTACATAAATTTATGTGCCCAATTTCAAATTATTTAACTCACTAGTTTTTAAAATATTTAAAAATATCAAAAATAATTTTGTAAGTTTAACACCCTATTTTAACGAAGTGTACTAGATAAAAACTTTATATGAGAGATCCCACTTAAAATTCACCAAAGAATACGAGGTTTCATTTTTGGTTACTATATGTGAATCGCCCTGTATACAAACAAAATGGTTTCAAAATATCAACCACGTTTGTTCTCGCAACCGTAAAGAATGTCAAAATTTTTTTATTTACTTCCAATGTCATTGTTAGATTCTGTCAAATAAAATTAATTCGTTAAATATAAAATGAAATATTATTGACTGAATAATGTGGGGATTAGTTGGTCAGTAACCCACAAAAAATGAGTTTTACAGGTAGGTAACACCAAATCACTACTCGACGTAGATTTCAGTAACCAAGACATCATCGTTTGGAACTTGTAATAATGAAGTAACAGTTTTAATAAGGTTTTATAAATCAGACAAAGGTAAGGAAAGGACAAAGGTTATGGAAACAAAAAATAAAAATTGGAATGTTTATACACTTTTTTATTAAATTTTTTATATTTTACAAAATATATTAAATATAAAGTAATTTGTTTGTTATGCAGGTTGTAAAAGGTTTGTAGAACTATAAATGTTAGAAAAATACTGCCAATTTTTCATTACACTTTTTCTATAAGTTCGTCCTTCGATCGGTCCTATAAGACCTAAAATGTATTAGGTACTGCACAAAATTAGAATTATGATAATTTTATATGTGATCGACACTTCTAAAACCTTGTTACTTACACAATGTAAAAAAATATATTAAAATTATTACCTTTCCTCTTTATACCCAAGATGCACAAAAAAAGGTTTACAAAAATAATACCAAATTCTTTTAAAAAAATTGTAAAGCGCACCCCAGAGATACAGGGTGTTAAATTTTAAATAAAATAATTGTTTAGCTATATAATAATGTAGTATAATAATAATAATATAAGTAGCAGCAAGAATTCAGACGACTTATGTCATACGAACAAAAATGAATAATTCATTTAAAATATTTAAGAAACTACAACTGAGAATAATAAAACTATATGTTACACTAAATATTTATACTATATATTACACTAAATTACAAAAAATGATCGTTTTTAACGCGACAAACTATCGAAAATTATGTTGACAATAAAAACAATTGCGTTACGTCATCCGTGACGTAAGTCGTCTGAATTCGTACCGCGACAATAATAAATAATAATAATATCTCTACCCCTCATTCTAACCACAAAGATTAGCCCAGAAGTCGAAGACTTGTGCGGGAGAGGGTGCGTCATATTATTATTACTATGGGCCGCATTTGCACCCAGGAAGTACTTACGATGTTAGGCCCTAACAACCATTTAGTGCAGGAATGAGGGAAACCTATTCAATATGAATTGGCATGGAATTAATTACATAGGTCAATATTTTATCTAGGCATGTGCACGGGAATCGAAGACGGTATTCTAGGGTTTTTGGGGTCGCTGATTACGATGAGCGGGTCGGTTAGGCTCCATCACGTCAAATTCAAGGTCATTTGAAGGTCAAACGGCCAAAAAACCTTCCAAAAATTTGAAAAAACTCGTAGACATGTTTTTGAGGTCACTGAATCCGAATCCGGTGTTTATTTTTACTTTGCATGCATCCTCGAGGTCATTCAAGGTCATCTCAAGGCAGGTATTCTAGTTCTGTGGTACAATTGTGAGGATGCATGCAAAGTAAAAATAAACACCGGATTCGGATTAAGCGACCTCAAAAACATGTCCATGAATTTTTTCAGATTTTTGGAATGTTTTTTGACCGTTTGACCTTCAAATGACCTTGAACTTGAGGTGATGGAGCCTAACCTACCCGCTCATCGCAATCAGCGACCCCAAAAACCCTAGGATACCATCTTCGATTCCCGTGCACAAGCCTAGATAAAATGTCGACCTGTGTTATCTTTCTACTTTTATTTTTAATTAATCAGATTTTTATAAACTAAATTGAATCGAAAACAATTAAAATACTTAAATATCTATCTAACAATAAATTCCAAAGAAGAAATAGCCACCACTAACAAAATTAAAGTGCACTTCCAAAGCCTTAGCTAAGAACATTTTACCTACCTCTGCTGTTCTGGGACTAGGCTCTGAGGCAGACCCGTTATATCAGAACCACTGGACCAAAAAATAGCACCATGTATCGTAATCCCCGTCCACGAAATACTGTGATAAGCTTTTTCCGAGATTTCGGAAAGAGGTAGCTTCCACCCCCGCAGAGTGCTTAGGTCAACCGCAATGTCGATATTCTCCCCTATATTCAAATTAAAATTTCGATGCGACGAATCTCCGCATGCCGAGGACCGACGCGACGGTATCAAACAGGGGGTGGTTTCTGTACGTTGGGATAGTAACGGGAGGATAGGGTGAAAAATAGCTCTACCATAATGATCCCCGCATTCGAAAACCCCTAGAAACCATTGCCTTTTTTAAGGTCTTTTTTTAAATTCGTTGTGTATTTTACTGTTAGGGACGGAGGTAAGTTCAACCCCCGAGGGTTTGGTCTGAGGTATTCTAGTGTAAATAAATTTAATTTATTATTAATTGAAAAAAAAACAATCCAACGAGCCATCACCATCGTTTTCTTCAGCCTTGAAAATGGGGAGATAGCTGATGAATTTCAAAGATTATATCAAAATTTTGATGCTTTGGCCGTTTTGGCACATAATTATTTGTCGCGAAACTTCGTGCAGAGACATCATGCATCATGTGCATATATTATATATAAAGTATATATAATGTAGTAGTAAATTTAAAAAAATATCTACCTCACAATTTTAACCGGACGCTCGGTGTTTGTTTTGTGAAAGGACGCTCGCAAGATAGTAGGATGTATATATATATATATATGTTACCCACTTATGTTATATCCACCCGCTATATATATATAGCGGGTGGATATAACATAAGTGGGTAACATATATATATACAGGGTGTTGCATCACTAGAGGGACATGGCTTAATGGGAGATTGAGGACATCTAGAGTAACTAGGATCGCCTATAGAAATAGCTCCTTAGCCATTCTTTATTGAGATACAGGGTGATTTATGATTTTTGGTCAAAACTGCTTAATGTCATAACTTTGGTAGGGAATGGAATAATGGGTTCATATTTGGTAGGGTTAATGCACTCACGATACTTCATGTATGCATGTATGCAAAAACATCCAGGTCCGGACTGCAAAAATTGTTAATTTTTTGTGCAAGTCTAGAAAACAACACTATGTATGTATTTTTTTGAAATTCCCATACGATATTCGGAAAGAGCATAAAAAAGTGATTTTAAAGACGTGTTTCTTTTTTTGTTACACTTTGGTGGTTATTTAAATAAGCTATTGAATATACGAGACTACGGCTTCTAAAACTAAATTATGTGAAGGACACATGATAAAAATGGTTTTGCAACTAAAATTAGCGAAGGCTTAATTGAGGGTAGATGTTATAAATAAGCATGCATATTTTAAACCTCATTTTCTTTAAATAATATGTATTCCAGGTCCGGACTGCAAAATTTTAAATTTTTTTTGTAACTCTAGAAAACATCGCCCTGTATGTATTTTTTTGGTAATCCCATACGATTATAGAAAAGAACATAAAAAAGTAATCTCAGCGACATGTCTCTTTTTTTTTGTTACACTTTGATGATTACTTAAATATACGAGTAATTAAAAAACACATGACATGAGTAAGTAAAAGATACATGACAAAAATAGTAGTTTATTTCTTTAAGTAAATAGGATTTCTAAAAAATAGAAATAAAAAAGCAAATAGGAACAAAGACTATTTAATAAAACACGGAAAACAAATAACAATAAAACACAAAGAAAATAATAGGTGTCTAAATGTACTTTACAATGGCAAATTAATTTTATAGCAAATTTTCAAAGTGGCCTCCATCAACTTCGATACATTTTCTTACTCGTTTACCCAAGTTTCCAATTGCTCGACGTATCATTACCGGATTATTTCGTATTTCATCGCAAGCTGTAATGATACGTTCGATCAATTGTTCCCTATTATTGATTTCGACCTTATAAACTTCTGCTTTCAAGTGACCCGATAAAAAATAGTCGCAAGGATTACAATCCGGAGACCTCGCTGGCCATTCGTATGGACCGCCACGACCAATCCATCTGTTTGGATATTCATAATCCAAGTGCTCTCTGACCTGATTGCTAAAATGCGGTGGAGCTCCATCGTGTTGAAAGAGCATACCTCTAATATGGACATTTTCTAAGAGATTGGGTACGATTGTTTGAAGAAAGTTTAAATAAACGTTACCACTTAATTTCTCTTCAAAAAAATGTGGCCCTATTAAATGCCCATTTACAAGCCCGATTCAAACGTTTACCGAAAACCTGTGTTGTGAAAGACATTGGCGTTTTGCATGTGGGTTTTGTTGTGGCCATTCATGGTCGTTCCTTGAGTTATTTATTCCATCTTTTGTAATTTGCGCTTCGTCTGTAAATAAGGTTCTGTAAATGACCGGACGGTGGTTAGATAACCAACGCGAGAAAGCCAACAGGTGGATGTTAGCACCTGGTTCGAGACGCTGTACCTGCCGGATGTGGTATGGATAATAACGTTCCCTTTTCAATGTTCTCCATATCTTCCAATGAGGGATATTAATGGCAGAACTAATTCTTCTTGTGCTAGTTTTTGGATTTTGTTGAACTAAATTTAAAATATTGTTCTGTTCTTGAGCATCTTGATGTAAATTGCGCTCCACATTTTTTGGAGTTGGAAACCTCCCGTGTTGTCTTGAGTACTGGAAGACTTTACTAAAAATTTTATAATTAGGATGCCGACGACCAGGAAAACGTTGTAACAAGAAATAGAGACATGTCGCTGAGATTACTTTTTTATGTTCTTTTCGATAATCATATGGAAATACCAAAAAAATACATATGGGGCGATGTTTTCTAGGGTTACAAAAAAAATTAAAAATTTTGCAGTACGGACCTGGAATACATATTATTTAAAGAAAGTGAGATTTAAAATATGCATGCTTATTTATAACATCTACCCTCAATTAAGCCTTCCCTCAATTAAGCCTTCGCTAATTTTAGTTGCAAAACCATTTTTATCAAGAAGTTTTAGAAGCCGTAGTCTCGTACATTCAATAGCTTATTTAAATAACCACCAAAGTGTAACAAAAAAAAGAAACAAGTTTTTAAAATCACTTTTTTATGCTCTTTCCGAATATCGTATCGCAATTTCAAAAAAATACGTACAGAGTGTTGTTTTCTAGACTTGCACAAAATATTAACAATTTTTGCAGTCCGGACCTGGATTTTTTTTGCTGTCATACATGAAGTATCGTGAGTGCATTAACCCTACCAAGTATGAACCCATTATTCCATTCCCTACCAAAGTTATGACATAAAGCAGTTTTGACCAAAAATCATAAATCGCAATAAAGAATGGCCAAGGATCTATTTCTGTAGGCGATCCTAGTTACCCTAGATGTCCTCTATCTCCCATTAAGCTATGTCCCTCTCGTGATGCAACACCCTGTGGTGGATATAACATAAGTGGGTAACATATATACCCGCCCTGTTATAATCCACCGCTTATGTCGACCAATGCTGAAATAGTCACGTATCGGGCTCTGGTTATCGCATGCTACGTCATCGAAGATAAACACCGAGTCAAATTTAGCTTGGGTTGGTGGTAATATGTCGTCGCTGTCCTTGAACTGATTGTATTCAACAAGTGAATCGAGCACCTTATCCAAATACTTGTATTTAGGCTGATACAGCGATTTCGAATAGACATAAACATTTTTAAAGTACAATCAACAATAAAAATACCGGTGTTTGTTTCTATAAAATCCAATCAAAATACGTTAAAGTGTGAAATTAAAGCCAACACGACAATTAATTTCAACAAACCCTACAGTATAGGTAGATTATTGGGATATAAAAACCGTAAATTAAAGGCGAACAAGTTTCACGAATCCAATAATCCTATTAAAATTCAAAAAGTCAACGCCATTTGTGTGGAGTGCAATCTTGTTTCGAACAGTTTCATTATCGGTCAACCGGGTCACATCTTACACGAATTTTTCCCAAGAGTCGATCCTGGCTATATAAATAATAGATTCTCCTGCCAACGTAATCTACCTGCCGGTTAACAAGCGTCGCATCGAGAGTGTAACCATTAAAATAGTGGATCAAGACGGGGATTTGATCAATTTCCGTGGAGAAGTCATCACGATAAGACTGCACCTGAAGAGGAATGGGGCTTAGAATCCGGAGTGGCTTTGGACTTGCTGTCGTAGATCACAGCCGAAAACCTTTAAAACCCTCACCTGGAGCGAAATCAATTAGTCTACCTGTGACGTTTAATTTTAAACAAGAAGATTTTGTACTCTCTGGGCTACAAAGTGCTACTGCCCACCTCACAATGAACTCTAATATTCTAAACGTGTTGGAGAAGCCGCTCTTCGATAACGCCATAGTAAATTTAATTTCGAGAAGCGTTCCCACGGTCCATATTCGGCGACGAACTTGAACAATAACGATGAAATCCGCATCCCGATTCAGCAGCAGGATACGTATACGGCTCCATATTATAGTCTCCTGTATATCAGAGGTAGACTGTGCAAAGCTGATGGCACGGTTTCGGCGACTGCAAAGTTCGACAGGATGGGCATTTTGCTGCTGTTCGACGAAATCCGATACGAATTGAATGGTATACCTGTGGATAGATCCCGAAACTCCGGCCTCACGACCATCATGAAGAACTACGCGTCAATCAGTCAAAATGAAAGCATCAAGTTGGAAAATGCCGGCTGGATTGTCGGCGACCATTTCACCGATGCCGAGGGCAATTTCGACGTATGCATTCCTCTGAGGATATGCTTCGGATTCGGGGAAGATTTCCAGAAAACTATCGTTAATTTGAGACGATATTTGAGATTTGAGGAGCTGGTGCTTATCCGCGGCTCCACTGATACGAACGCCATCGTGGGCGTTGCTGGCGACGATGAGGGTCTCCGTTTACAACTACAGAGTGTTTTGTGGAAGGTGCCACGCGTATCGGTGGCTGATGCGGAACGTTTGAAATTGTTGAAATATATCGACAGAAACGTAGAATTGGCTGTGCCTTTCCGTAGCTGGGAACTGCACGAGTACCCCTTGCTTACCGAGACCCGGACACATACTTGGAGCATAAAAACTTCTTCACAGCTGGAGAAGCCTCGATTCATAATTTTCGGCTTCCAAGTGGCCCGTAAGAATAAGATTGATAAGGCCATGAGCCAGTTTGATCATTGCAATTTGACCAATTTCAAGGTTTTTCTAAATTCCGATTCGTACCCGTACGATAACTTGAATGTGGATTTTTCAAAGAATTGTTATGCCATCCTG
>NW_019416367.1:303433-304529 GCF_000390285.2 Anoplophora glabripennis | reverse complement strand
ACCACAGCGGGGCAAAAATAATATTTTGTTATATATTTTTAAAATTAATTATTATTTATTATTATATTATTATATTGTTATTATATTACTATTTTCTACCAAAATAAATGTTTTTAGTGAATATTTTTTTCTTTTTATTTTTTCCTTGTCACACATACACATATTTAAAGAATATTAATGTTTTTTATTATTATTATTACTTAAAATTAAAGAGAAATAAAACGCAAATATAAAAATATATAAATTTATTAATTAAATATTTTTTTCCTTAATATATAATATATTTACAAAAAACAATATCCATATACAATACAATAATAAAAAAAATTACAAATAATATTTACTTAACATATATAATGTCTGAGAATAATCTCCAACTAATTTTGATGGCCATTTGCTGCTGTCTGGGCCTTGGAGACGTTCTCCTGGAGCCATACCATCAGCTGCCTATGTGTTTAATTAATTTTTACATTTAATTTAAAAATTAAATTATTTTCTTTAATTTCCCGGTGCAGTTTCCAAAAAATTATATTGAGTAAAGTAGGCGGTATTTAGAAAAATATTTTTTGCCGAGAAACATTAACTATCTCAATCGACCAATGACGGATCACCGTTGACCAATAATTTTTCGAAATAATACCGATTAAATGAGTTTAATGTTGGATAATGACTCTTTATAATTTGACGTAAAATATCGAGGCTAATATGAGACATATATGGTTGGTCGATAACCGCACGGTTTAAGGCGTCAGTCCTTTAATCGTGTGTGCAATCGTGTTTCTGCCGGGGTTCGATTCCCGCGGCCGGTAGACCGTAGATACAAGCTATGCTTGTACGGAGGATTGGCACCCTCTGTGCAGGTATGGTAGGGTGGAAGAATGTTGGCTTGGATCAATGTGAGAGATTGACAACGGTTGGCATTTCCCCCAAATTCATGAGGTTTTCCAGGTTTCCCTGGAAAACCTCATATGCCGCCTCCTCTCCCGCACAAGTCTCCGACTTATGGGCTAATTCTCGTAGTTAGAATGAGGAGTAGAGATATTATTATTATTATTATTATTATTATTATTATTATTATTATTATTATTATTATTAT